>NC_056726.1:826198539-826296214 GCF_019279795.1 Protopterus annectens
AAGCGCTTTCGATTGGTACAACCAATCTTCCTCAGAACTAATACCATTAAAATTAATTGATCTTATATACACTACACGTATACCACAATTCAAAAAGTGCGCCAAATTTCTTAAAGCAACAGCATCCTTGGATAAAAAGCTATAGGGATCCTGTATATGTATGGACTAAATTTCATCTACAAGACAATATGGACACTATTAAACTAAACTCACTAAGATACTAAACATAATGTCAAGATAGAAAATATAAAAATATGTATTTATATGTTAAATATAAAACTAGCCTTAAATATATACATATAATGTAAAATGATGTATCTAGTTACATATTCAAATTCATATATACAGGCTAGTATAGAAACTATATGAATTTAAATATAAATATGAATTGTAAATAATGCACATAAACATTTCAGAATATATAAATATTAAATATAAAACAGTATACTATTCTAAAAAATTCTAAAAACTGCTAAGCATATCTCCCAATGGGCTAATCAAAAATTAATTATTCAACAAGGAAAGGTTTGATGCTGATATGGTCATTAAGACCAGGATATCTAGTCGCATCAGTTTTTATTTGCCATATACTCTCCTTGAGAGCTAATTCATTTTTCCAGTTGCCTTCAAACGTCTTAATTTGATCAATGATAGCAAATGTAAAATTATGGTTTTCCCCTTTATCCAACACATGCCTATATAATGCATTGGTGGTATCTTGTTTACTAATCTTATAATAATGTTCGTATATTCGTTTTTTAATGCATCTCTCTGTTTTTCCAATGTAATAAGCCCTACATGCTGTGCAACAGGCAAGGTAGACCACCTTTTTGCTATTGCAATTACCTCTCTTACATTTAATCACAGTATGATTAATATCAGCTAATATTACTTTATCAGCTTCATTTATGTAGTGACACTGGCGGCATCTGCCACATTTGGTACTACCTCGGACGTATTTATCTTTCACTAGATTCATCTTATCTGTACATTCCAAGAGTCTTTTGATATTAGGTGCTACCTTATATACAATCTTTGGTTTGTTTCCTAGCTTAATGTCTAAACCATTTGAGTAAATGACATCCCAGTGTCTGTACAAAATTTCCTTAATATAGTGTACATAAGGATTGTAGGTAAGCACACATACTCTATTAAAACTGTTAGTCACTTCCTTTACCCTAATGTTATTTATGCCTTCGATGTCACCAAGCAACGGTTTATACTTGTTAAACCATTGGGAAATGACAAATTGTGAAATTTTCTTAATCATTTTCATCGGGTATCCCCTTTTATGGAACATATTACACAGCAAATCTATGTCCTCCTTCATAACATCCTCACTGGAGGACATTCGTGCCGTCCTAATACATTGTCCCTTGATAATATTTTTAAACATGTAAGGCGGATGGTTACTGTTATACGCAATAAAATCATTGGAATAAGTGGGCTTTCTAAAAATTCTAGAAGCAAATCCAACATCTGTGTGCCAAATAAGGGTATCTAAATAGGCAATCTCCTTAGTACTAAATTTATAGGTAAATTTCAAGAATTCAGTGGTGTTATTGAGGAATTCAACAAACTCATGAATCTCAATCTCAGACCCCTTCCATAATATGAATAGATCATCCAAAAATCGGGCATAATATTCAACCTTTTCGTAGTATTTACTCTTAAAAAAGTATTCGGTTTCCCATTCTAACATGACCATGTTAGCAAATATAGGGCGCAGGAAGCCTACATGGCCAGCCACCCGATCTTTTGTCTAAAGAGTTCACCCTGAAAGGTTATATAGTTATCTTCCAACACCAGGGACATGAGTTCAGTGAGCAAACAAATCTTGTCCCAGGTGAACCCAGAATACTTTCTAAGGCTGTTAGAGAAAAACTCTAAACCTGCATCCTTAGGTATGCTAGTAAATAAATCTACCACATCAATGGTAATGAATATATAATCCTTATTCCATTTATCGGGTGTAAGGTTGTGTAAGAAATGCCATGAATCTTTCATAATATGTGGCACCACTTTATATATATGTTTCGTCCAAGTGTCAATCAGGACTCCTATATTATAGGTTTTAGATTTGGATCCTGACACTATTGGCCTATACGGGGGGTCATCCATAGATTTGTGAATTTTAGGTATGCCTATTATTTTGGCCACCACCGGATAGTCATTTCTTATAAACTTATATACTTCATCACTTATTCTGTTATCTATCATATATTCCTCAATGATAAGATCAATTCTTTTATAACCTATATTAATTTGATTTTGTGATGTAACTTCATAATTTCCTGAATCATAAAGCCAGTTGTGCATTTTAGAATTATAATCAGTAGTATAACACACAACGATACCACCTCCTTTATCCGGCTTCATTATGCGTATGTCTTTATTCCATATTAAGCTATTCAAACATATTCTTTCTTTCTGTGTAAGGTTATCAAGCCCTAAATTTTCTTTAATTCTATTCTTTTTATAATTAGAGCAAAACCAGTATATATCTTTGCTCACTACCTGTTCATAACTGTGAATGGACTGATTATTAGGGGGTATATAGGTACTTTGTTTCTTAAGTTTAACATTATTACTTACAATATCAATTGTACTGTTGTCAAAATGCAGAGCCAGGTTAAGTCTTCTGCAATACAGTTTCACTTCCTTTATTGTATCTATTAAGTTAAAGTCAGAAGTTGGTATAAATTTCATTCCTTTGCTCATTAAGCTTACAAACTCATTTTCAATTAATATATCAGTATAGTTGTAAACTTTGAAACCATTGTATTCAGACATAACCCGGTGTGAATCTACTATATTTTCCTTCTTTTCTGATTGAGATGTATTTTCTCCATACTTGTGAACGAACACATCAAATAGTCCACGGAAATGTTCACTATGGATCTTTATACTATGAATAATTTGACTAATATTAGTCTCAATTATCCCCTGCGTGTTACCAGATGTTTCCTTATAATCACATTGTCCATTCATCAGTTCCATCTGTTGTTTTGATTTCTTTGTTTGGGTGCCGGGAAGAATCTCCCCCCCCGAAAATTTTCATCCCACTTAACACTTCTTGGTCTTTCATTAATACTGTAGATTCTTTCTCTACCTTCATTCTTCTTTTCATTAGGCCATATGTAAGCTCTATTAATCTCATAACTTTCTTTGTCCCTCATTAACTTCCTATTCTTTCTATCAAAGATCACTTTCGTCTTTTCTTGTGTATCCCTAAACTGTTTGTTGTACAATTCCTTCCAGTTACTGAACTCGGAGTGCCTAATAATAGTATCATTCATACATTCAAGTTCATAAGTCAGATAACTAAGTTTTTCATCATTAAATTTAATAAGTGTTTTGATATAGGCAAAACCAAATTTATCAAATAATTCATTAAATTCCCTTTTTACTTCCTTACTATGATGGATACCTAAAGGGAGCTTAAAAAATCTAATACCTTTGGGCACTATCTTAGCATCAAGACATTTGGAAAGATATGCTAAATCCATTTTTGTATTTTTGTATATAGCCAACTTCTTACCAAAATTATATATCATTTCTTTAATAGTATTATGTTTAAAATCATGCATGTTAAAATTTTCATTTGTAGCTACATTCACATTTGGTTCAAAAACATAATCATCAGATAAAAATTGATCCATTTGGTACATAGACGTATTAGAATTGGAATAATTATGTGAATTCTGCTTTTGTTTGTGCACATGCAAGTCCTGTCCATGCCTTTTAATTGTCTCTTTTCTTAAAAATGGACTATTGGCTTGCATAAATAAATTCACAGTACCTTTATGTCCATCACGTTTAGTATTGCCATATTGTTTCGCTGTTATTTTTTCTTTAGGTCTAGCACCAAGTGTCTCATGGTTACTTTTAATAAAACTAAAGTCAAAAGTGCAATCATTCCCTAAAGAATGGCATAATAAATTGTTTCTACTAGACTGATTGTCTCGATTAGTAGACATACATAAATTGTCCTGCAAATGAGCTTCGGATAATTCAGGCAAGTCAATTTGTTCATTATGTTCAAGAATGTCAGTTTCCTGTAACAAGACTGGGAAAGCCCGCTCAGGAGTATCATTAATAGAAGGTTCCGTAATAAGGTCTTGCACAATAATACAGTCACGTTGTAATGTTCCATTTACATCTAGTCTCTCTTTCAATTTAAAGGAATCTTTCGGTTTATCAATAGTTCCACAAAATTTACTAGATTTGTCATTAACAGCTGTAAAAAGAACCGTAGTAGAATTGCGCTGCTCACGCTGGTTGGTATTTACCTGCCGCTCATCAGCTTGCTTGTGTTCCGTAAGCAGTTCCATAACCAAAACAGTTAATTTGGATATGTCATTTTGCAATGCCGAAACTTCGGCCCGTAAGGCACATACTTCCATACCCGACAATGAAGCAGGCGAACCCTCCACACTTCCAGCCATGTCAACACTAGGAACAATAAAAAGGTAACGAAACCAGAAGACAAACAGGTAACAGAAGTGCTGGTCAGGACGCTGCTCGTGCGGATACAGGAAATCACTTATTCAGAAACAGCAGAAACAGCGAGCTCTGTGCAAAACTTCTTTATTTAAACCACCAAAAGTCTCACAAGAACAAGATAAATCCAAAGAGATAATCCACAGTTAAGCGCTTTCGATTGGTACAACCAATCTTCCTCAGAACTAATACCATTAAAATTAATTGATCTTATATACACTACACGTATACCACAATTCAAAAAGTGCGCCAAATTTCTTAAAGCAACAGCATCCTTGGATAAAAAACTATAGGGATCCTGTGTATGGACTAAATTTCATCTACAAGACAATATGGACACTATTAAACTAAACTCACTAAGATGCTAAACATAATGTCAAGATAGAAAATATAAAAAATATATATATATAAATAATATACAGGATCCCTATAGTTTTTTATCCAAGGATGCTGTTGCTTTAAGAAATTTGGCGCACTTTTTGAATTGTGGTATACGCAGTAGTATATAAGATCAATTAATTTTAATGGTATTAGTTCTGAGGAAGATTGGTTGTACCAATCGAAAGCGCTTAACTGTGGATTATCTCTTTGGATTTATCTTGTTCTTGTGAGACTTTTGGTGGTTTAAATAAAGAAGTTTTGCACAGAGCTCGCTGTTTCTGCTGTTTCTGAATAAGTGATTTCCTGTATCCAAGACGAGCAGCCGCCCTGACCAGCACTTCTGTTACCTGATTGTCTTCTGGTTTCGCTACCTTTTTATTGTTCCTAGTGTTGACATGGCTGGAAGTGGGAGGGTTCGCCTGCTTCATTGTCGGTATGGAAGTATGTTTACGGGTCAAGTTTCGCATTGCAAAATGACATATCCAAATTAACTGTTTTGGTTATGGAACTGCTTACGGAACACAAGCAAGCTGACGAGCGGCAGGTAAATACCAACCAGCGTGAGCAGCGCAATTCTACTACGGTTCTTTTTACAGCTGTTAATGACAAATCTAGTAAATTTTGTGGAACTATTGATAAACCGAAAGATTCCATTAAATTGAAAGAGAGACTAGATGTAAATGGAACATTACAACGTGACTGTATTATTGTGCAAGACCTTATTACGGAACCTTCTATTAATGATACTCCTGAGCGGGCTTTCCCAGTCTTGTTACAGGAAACTGACATTCTTGAACATAATGAACAAATTGACTTGCCTGAATTATCCGAAGCTCATTTGCAGGACAATTTATGTATGTCTACTAATCGAGACAATCAGTCTAGTAGAAACAATTTATTATGCCATTCTTTAGGGAATGATTGCACTTTGACTTTAGTTTTATTAAAAGTAACCATGAGACACTTGGTGCTAGACCTAAAGAAAAATAACAGCGAAACAATATGGCAATACTAAACGTGATGGACATAAAGGTACTGTGAATTTATTTATGCAAGCCAATAGTCCATTTTTAAGAAAAGAGACAATTAAAAGGCATGGACAGGACTTGCATGTGCACAAACAAAAGCAGAATTCACATAATTATTCCAATTCTAATACGTCTATGTACCAAATGGATCAATTTTTATCTGATGATTATGTTTTTGAACCAAATGTGAATGTAGCTACAAATGAAAATTTTAACATGCATGATTTTAAACATAATACTATTAAAGAAATGATATATAATTTTGGTAAGAAGTTGGCTATATACAAAAATACAAAAATGGATTTAGCATATCTTTCCAAATGTCTTGATGCTAAGATAGTGCCCAAAGGTATTAGATTTTTTAAGCTCCCTTTAGGTATCCATCATAGTAAGGAAGTAAAAAGGGAATTTAATGAATTATTTGATAAATTTGGTTTTGCCTATATCAAAACACTTATTAAATTTAATGATGAAAAACTTAGTTATCTGACTTATGAACTTGAATGTATGAATGATACTATTATTAGGCACTCCGAGTTCAGTAACTGGAAGGAATTGTACAACAAACAGTTTAGGGATACACAAGAAAAGATCTAAAGTGATCTTTGATAGAAAGAATAGGAAGTTAATGAGGGACAAAGAAAGTTATGAGATTAATAGAGCTTACATATGGCCTAATGAAAAGAAGAATGAAGGTAGAGAAAGAATCTACAGTATTAATGAAAGACCAAGAAGTGTTAAGTGGGATGAAAATTGGGAGATTCTTCCCGGCACCCAAACAAAGAAATCAAAACAACAGATGGAACTGATGAATGGACAATGTGATTATAAGGAAACATCTGGTAACACGCAGGGGATAATTGAGACTAATATTAGTCAAACTATTCATAGTATAAAGATCCATAGTGAACATTTCCGTGGACTATTTGATGTGTTCGTTCACAAGTATGGAGAAAATACATCTCAATCAGAAAAGAAGGAAAATATAGTAGATTCACACAGGGTTATGTCTGAATACAATGGTTTCAAAGTTTACAACTATACTGATATATTAATTGAAAATGAGTTTGTAAGCTTAATGAGCAAAGGAATGAAATTTATACCAACTTCTGACTTTAACTTAATAGATACAATAAAGGAAGTGAAACTGTATTGCAGAAGACTTAACCTGGCTCTGCATTTTGACAACAGTACAATTGATATTAAAATTTAAGAAACAAAGTACCTATATACCCCCTAATAATCAGTCCATTCACAGTTATGAACAGGTAGTGAGCAAAGATATATACTGGTTTTGCTCTAATTATAAAAAGAATAGAATTAAAGAAAATTTAGGGCTTGATAACCTTACACAGAAAGAAAGAATATGTTTGAATAGCTTAATATGGAATAAAGACATACGCATAATGAAGCCGGATAAAGGAGGTGGTATCGTTGTGTGTTATACTACTGATTATAATTCTAAAATGCACAACTGGCTTTATGATTCAGGAAATTATGAAGTTACATCACAAAATCAAATTAATATAGGTTATAAAAAGAATTGATCTTATCATTGAGGAATATATGATAGATAACAGAATAAGTGATGAAGTATATAAGTTTATAAGAAATGACTATCCGTGGTGGCCAAAATAATAGGCATACCTAAATTCATAAATCTATGGATGACCTCAGATAGGCCAATAGTGTCAGGATCCAAATCTAAAACCTATAATATAGAGTCCTGATTGACACTTGGACGAAACATATATATACAGTGGTGCCACATATTATGAAAGATTCATGGCATTTTTACACAACCTTACACCATAAATGGAATAAGGATTATATATTCATTACCATTGATGTGGTAGATTTATTTACTAGCATACCTAAGGATGCAGGTTTAGAGTTTTTCTCTAACAGCCTTAGAAAGTATTCTGGGTTCACCTGGGACAAGATTTGTTTGCTCACTGAACTCATGTCCCTGGTGTTGGAACATAACTATATAACCTTTCAGGGTGAACTCTTTAGACAAAAGATCGGTGGCCATGGGCACTTCCTGCTTCCTATATTTGCTAACATGGTCATGTTAGAATGGGAAACCAAATACTTTTTAAGAGTAAATACTACTTAAAAGGTTGAATATTATGCCCGATTTTTGGATGATCTATTCATATTATTGAAGGGGTCTGAGATTGAGATTCATGAGTTTGTTGAATTCCTCAATAACACCCCTGAATTCTTGAAATTTACCTATAAATTTAGTACTAAGGAGATTGCCTATTTAGAATACCTTATATTGGCACACACCAGATGTTGGATTTTGCTTCTAGAATTTTAGAAAGCCCACTTATTCCAATGATTTTATTGGCGATGTAACAGTGACTCCATCCGCCTCTACATGTTTAAAAATATTATCAAGGGACAATGTATTAGACGGCACCTGAATGTCCTCCAGTGAGGATGTTATGAAGGAGGACAGATTTGCTGTGTAATATGTTCCATGGCTCGGGATAATTCGGCGAAATGATTAAGAAAATTTATTTGGCAACCCAATGCTTTAAATTACCGTGCTGGTACATCAGGCAAAACTAATGAGAAAGGTGACCATGAAGTACGGGCGGTTTAAACCGGAATTCCATGAAAAATAAGAGCTCATACACTGGATGAAATCAGGTAGATTTAAGCTAACCAAAGAAAAGGTCAGAACAAAGTAAGATCCCCTCGGATGAACATAAATCAAGTGAAATAATATCGAGGTGTAAAGGGAGATGCGCCAGGTCATTACTCAGAGCTGTAGAAAGTCCTGATATAATATAGCCTTAAAAAGAGAGTAATTGAATAGAAAAGTACACCCTAGCATGAGGTTATCTTGGAAACTGGCTTTGAAAAAGACTTAATTTGACAATTAAGATGAGACAGCCCGATGTAATAGGTTTTTCATAGGAAATAAATTTTTGCTATCATGGATAATAAAGTTGGGGAACATGAATAAAAGCTTCATGGAGCAGATATGGAATAATGTTTTCGCAAATTTCTGTTTAAGACAAGCATCAACTTTTGACAGAATTTGGAGATTTTGTATTAGCCTGGTTTGAGTTTGAGAATTTTGTAAAATATACTTTTGTATTTAAATTAATATGCTGAAATTTTGTGCATTATTCATTATGCTTTAATTCATTTTCATTAAGGATATATGAGTTAGTAACTAGTTCTTTTCTGTAGGTTAATATTAAGGATTTGATTAACAATAATTGTTTTTAAATTGGACCAACATTACTAGATCAGTCTTAGTTTAATTGTCCAAAAGTTTCTAATCTTGCCAACTTAAATCTATAGTCTATCAACCAAGGTGCCCCAAAAACACTTAAATTACATGAGTAATAAACAATAATTTAATAAGTCTGAAAATTTTTTACAATACCAATGGGATATTTTGAACTTGGGTGTTTTGGTGGTTAAAAAAAGGAAAGGCCCCCTTTTTAAAAAATTTTCCCCAAAGAAAAAACCAAATTTAAGGTATAATTTTATCTTTCTGGAGGAATAATGTGTAATAGTAGTTGAAATAAAATTTTTAAAAATTTACCCTGTGGTGGCCAAAAATTTGGGATCAATCGAAATCTTGGATTTGCATGGCCTAGAGGGTCAGGTAAACTAAACGTTTCCAATAAGATCTAACCCAGGACATAGTATAAGGGTGCCACAATTTAAAATTTCCCTGGCTCTTTTCCCCGGAAACCGACCCAAGGAAAGGTTTTAGGTTCCCAGGTTTGGAATTTCCTAGCTAAAGGATCGGTTCTGTTTTTCCCCCTTAAGTTAGGGTAACCCTGGTTCCCCTGGGCAAAAATGGTTTGTCATGAATAAGGAAAAACTTTTTTTAAAGCTGGCCTTTCGGGGATAACCTTTAGACAAAGATTTTTTTCCTGTGGCCTAGCTAAATTTGCACTTGGTCTGTTAAAGGAAGCATATTTCCGAAAAATTTGGGTTTTAAAAAGGGAAAAATACGTTTTCTGGATGACAATTCTAATGAAGGGCCCAGATTAGAATGGGTTTGTGAGCCTCAAATAGAACGTTTCGGGTCAAAATTAGTACAGGATGCTATAGAAGTTTTGGCCTAGTGTGGTTTATCTTGTTTTAAAGCCATATCAATGGTTTGCGAGATTCAGAACCAGGGGCCAAGAGAAAAATATTAAGGGACAAGTTTAAAAACCCGATAATGTCGGAAGAGGACATGAAGGAATGTCGTCTTGCCTAAAGGTCAGAAGAAACCGTGAGATTTTAAAGTAAACGTAATTTCTGACCAGGTTAAGAAAAAGACCAGGGTACAGGCTTAAAGCATCAGGTAAACAAAAAAATTGGTTAGCGTGCAGTACAGATGCTTTTACCAAGAATAACTCGGCAATCATCAGATAACCTGAGTTAAGGAAGGTGATCAGAGACACTCGGGTTTGGAAAGGTCTAGAAGAAAGACTCTATGTGCACCAAACAAAGACTCTCGAATGTACAGAAAGGATGGATCATGAAAGATAATAAGCGGTTGCTCCAAAGGGACTAATTGCCCAAGTGTCATGAATGAGTGAAAAGTAGTTTATGAATTAATCCTGGAAATTAAATAGGTGCAAAGAACCGAAGGTGGTTGGTGCGAGGTTGCATCCATGTAGGGTTATCCGATGTGGAAAAGTCAGAGAGCTGAAGCTATAACAACATGATTATAAGATTGAACAAGTAGGCACCTATGGATTATAGGCATGTCCGAGAGGGTATCGCTTTAAAATTGCTTATTGACAATTAAGCGTTAGGAACTGAAATGATTAGCTCTCTGTAGATAACTGGCAAGATAAACGCATTTCTCTAGGGAGATACGTTAGCCTCCAAGTTGGCCTGAATGAATTGATACATTAGCTTTTCAGTGGGTAATTTTATATTGAAGATATCAGATATAACTGTTTTAATTTAATATTTAGACTGATTCTAAATCCTTGTTTGTGATTATAGTCATCATATCTAATCACTTAGTCATACACAAAGACTATTTGGATTAATAGAACTTGTTCAGCTACAAAAGTATTAAAAGGCATTTTAAGAAAAATATATATGTTATAAGTTCGACATGATAATTGAGGATTTAGTAATAGGAGTCCAATTCACATAAATTAATCTACAATAAGGATAGATGTTTATAAATCCTAAATATGAACTCAATTTCCACGTCATTAAAAATAGAATTAAATAAAATTTAAAAAATATTTAACAATCAAATAATGATATATTTAATATATTTATTTTAAATTTTATAAAATAAAAATTACAAGTTGTATATATGATAAAAAAGATTATAATCCAGCACTTCTGTTACATATATATATATATATATATATACATATACATTATACATACATTTATTTATATATATATATATATATATATATATATATATATATATATATATATATATATATATATATATATATATATATATATATATATATATATATATATATATATATATATATATATATATATATATATATATATATATATATATATATATATATATATATATATATATATATATATATATATATATATATATATATATATATATATATATATATATATATATATATATATATATATATATATATATATATATATATACACGCACACAAACACATATATAGGTATATTTGAAGAAAAAATTTAGCACTTAGCTGAGAGCATGGTTGACACATCCGATTTTTTACGCGGCAAACAAGATCTGGGGAAGGGAAGAGAGGCAGTATGGGTAGTCTTGGCTTGTGAGTTTCTGGCTGGCGTGAACTTGAAATAACGGCCGAGTCAGTTCTGAGGGTCGGAACAGAGACCCTACAAGTCAAGAATGAATGAAGATTGACATCAGATCTCCTCTTAGCCTAACTGTAACTATTTAAATTGCCTGAAATTGTTTACCTCACTGTCACATCCACCCACATGTCGACATCAACCACATTAAGCTACATGTCTGCATATCAATACAGCTTAATACATGCTGTTGGCATGTTATACTGTCTGATTTTTTTTTAAGAAATAAAATCCATGTGGGGCAACAATAACAGCTACAGTACTCTATTCCCCTATACCTTGCCCTACTGCTTGCTGATCATTGGCTACCTCAGGCTAAGTGGCCCATTCCCTCTCACCAGGGCAAGGGCCGATTGGTAGCAGCCATCACTAAGGCAGCCATCTGGGTGGTTTGTATTTTTTTTCCTGAGTCTTTACATTCCCTGCATCCTCGGCTATACAAGGAAAGGGGCATACAAAGGAACATTACCAGTATGCAGTGACTTCTTTGGTCTTCACCATTGAAACTGAACCTCTGTGAGTGCTTCTTAAGTGTGTGCAGGCATCCCCCAGAGTGTGTCAAGCAGGCCAAACATCTTCACTCTTCTCCCTCCCTGTTTGCTATGTCTAACTGAACCTTGGTCGTCTGGGTCACAGTCAGGGCTTTAACCATCCGTGCCATGGTTCCAGATGCACTGCTACAGCACTTTAGTGAATGATTTGCTGTGCCTGACTGTTAATAGGCTAACGACCTGGCGGCTTTTATAAGCCTGGCAAAGTTTTCCTGAAAGAATAATAATGTTCTGCATACAAATAGGACTGTGAGGGCTAGGCATTTATAAGCTACCTCTATCCATAAGAGACATGGATGCTAGACCCAGTGTAAATTTCCTTTTCCCCATCCACTGGTCTAGGTTGTGCTTAAACTGGGTAATAGATTTTATTTATTTATTTAACATTTGTTTACTGGGAAAGTCTGACTGGACACAGGTCCTTTTTCAGCGGAGGCCCGGGGAGAAAGCTCCATGAGTAACAGTAAATTTTCATGCACACATTACAATAATCAGTACAGTATAAAGTAAACAAAATGTAGCATACATAAGAACATACAAATTTGTTACATCTTGACAACAAAACTTAGGCTTTGAACATAGCTAGTACTTTGTAGGTTTGACTTATGTCAAGAAAGGTTAAGACAGGTCGGTAGGTACAAAGGATTAAACACAGAGGGAGAAGTTGGATATGTTTTGGGTATACTGCGATGCATCAGAGCACTCATGAGCTTCACATGGATGGGAAGCCTGTTCCATAGGAGTGGCAGTCTCTGGGACACATCTGTCTCTCAAGCATGTTCTGTTTAAATCACAGACAAAATCCAGGTCCCATGACTTTGCAGTTCTGGTACTCTGACTTACAAATATGTAGAAGATTCCTAAGTGTGGGGTTTGTGGATGTCTTGTAAACCAGGCATAGATCACCCCTCAGTAATCTATAGGAGATTGAGTGGCAGGAAAGGGCTTTAAGGCATTCTGCATAAGGCAGGTTTGCTATGCCTTGCATTCATTTTTATGTAAGGAACATCTGAGGTTGCTCTAGTTGCTGCATATGCCTCGTCAGGTACATACCAAAGGAAGCACTGTAATCTATGACTGGACTGATAAGGGCGGAGTACAGTGGGTTATGACATCTTTAGCCCTAGATGCCATGTCCTTACTTATAACTTGTGCAACATAAAGATTTCCTCACCACTGTGGCCACATGGTGGTCAAAAGTAAGGCTACTGTCTATGTGCATACTCATATCCCCGAATACTGGGTTGACTCTTAGGGGTATTATCAGCATAGTAATTAGCTGGGATGGTTGACTTCCCAAAGGGTACAGCTATGCATTTCTTAGCATTGAGTTTAAGACCATGGCATCATTTATTAGTCAGAGACAGACCTTCCCAAAGAGTGCTGGCATGTGCAGGGGAGTTTATGATAACCCCTAGCTTGCAGTCAATCTGCAAACTTAGCCATACACCTTCAGCATTTGCTTCCATTTCAGAGAAATAGAGGACCAAAAGAGCGGGCCCAGTACCAGGTCCTGGGGGACTCTGCTAATGACTGGCTTCTTGGTGGACGTGACCTCACCTATTTTGACCTCCTGGGTCCTATCAGTTAGTCAGTTGGCTATCCCAGCAGGTGATAAGAGAGTTTATACCTAAATTAGTGAGCTTGTCTATAATGCCTGAGTGGGGTATTGTATTAAAAGTCTTGGCCAGGTCAAGGTAAGCTGTGTGCACTGTCTTATCTTCATCCAATGCTTGGGTGACCCTCTCAAAAAAGCCCACCAGACTTAATAGGAATGACATTCCTTTTAACAAAGCAGAACTGTGATAGGTAATTTACAAATACTGGACCCATGTCCTCATCTATCACCATCCATGGTTATTTTTCCATGGCCTTACATATGAGACTGGTAAAACGTATGGGCCTGTAGTTACTCGGTTCAGTGGTAGGACCTCCTTTGTACATGGGAATGACTTGTAGCCATCTTCCAAACCTTAGGCACAAAATCTGACTGAAGGCTCCAGTTGAAAAATGATTCAAGTGATTCAAGTGGACCAGAGAGATCATGTTTTATGATATTTATTAAACACCCTGGGATGTTACAGAGGCCCATCAATGGAGTATTTCTGGCCTTGGAAAGTGCATTGATGACCTGTTCCCTAGTAGAGGTTGGAGGGACTATGTTATGTGGTGTTTCCTTTGGAATACTTCTGGGGGGAATGGGGGAAGAAATGTGAACTGAACTTGTCAGCTAAAAGGTTGACAATGGCCTCCAGTTCAGAGTGGTTGATGCCGTTTATATTAAGTTCTGCATATTGTTGTGTATTTCCTCTGAGGTTACAGACATAACTGTGGAAAGCTCTGTGGTTGTCCTTTGCCTGAGAAGCTATTTTTCCTCAAATTTAGCGTTTACAGCATTAACTAACCCTTTCAGCTGCCTGTTTAGATTGGTCAGGGGGATTTTAGTATGTGTTTGTTCCTCCTACACGTGTCCAAGATTTTTTGCTTTTGTTGTATAATCGATTGATGATATAATTCCACCAAAGTGGCTTGTCTTTTGAGTTTTTCTTATTTTTAATACGAATGGGCACAGCTCACGGTATACAGCTATCAATATGGCTGTACAGAGATTTTGTAAATAGCTCAGTGTATTCTATGGTGTTTACTAGGTTTGGGGGGTGCTTTGAATTTAGCCAAGGTGCTGCTTACTAGAGAGATTAGCCTTAGCATAGTACCTAAAGGTTTTTGGTTTTATAGATCCCTGGATTTAATTTTTATTTCAAATAATAGTGCCTTATGGTCAGATTTGATGAGCAAAGATATTACACTGGGTGAGGAACATCGGCTCCCCCATGTCTGAGAAAGGTCAAGAATCTTTGTACCCCTGGTAGGAGAAAGCACCAACTGTTCCAGGATGTTATTAAATTTTAGGAATCGCAGGGCTTGTGCATTAGATGTGGTGTAGAATTCCCAATCTATAGAACAGTAGTTGTGATCCCCCATCAATATTGTAGTGCGTTTAACAGTGAGGGATTCTAGTACATTGAGATAGGTAGTATGGACTTCTTGGGAAATGGAGGGGGACCTATAAGTTGCAAGGGTATTGTAGGACACCTTGTTTACGGTGAGTTGCATATGTATGATTTCCAGTGGGTCATATACTTTTACAAGTCTGGATGTGATATTGTTTTTAATATAGACAGACTCATCCACCTTTAGTTCCCTCCTGTGTAGTAGTTGGTCTAAAGGTGCGAAAGGTATTATAACCTTGCAATGCTGGGGTACTCTCAGTGACTTTAAACTACATTTCCATTACTACACAGATGTCTACTCTCTTCAGGGATAGGAAAGCTTGCAGGGAGTTTCTTGTTAAGCCTTCTAGTACTGAACATTATCACCTTCAGATATTCCTTCATAGGTTCAGTTAAACCGGTTGGTTTATCACTCTGGCATTGCCTAAAAAGTCACGATGGGAGTGGAAAAGGAGTTTGCCAATATCTGAAAGCCTGGAGGGGATAAGTGCAGACCATCACTGGCAAAGCAGCATGGTCTGTCAACCATGTCTTCCCAGGCCATTAAGTACTGTACCCCCCACCCGAATGACACCAGAAGTTAAGCCAATTGTTAAAATTAACCAATTACTGTTGGTAAAGTGGCATCATCCTTGGAGAAGGACTGCAAGATTAGAAAAACTTCAGTTTCAATTTATATGTATGCTTTTTGATCTATTTTGCCAACTTACCATTAAGCCTCCCCTTCTCAGACTTGATCCATTTGCTCCATAAGCATATTAACTGCTCACTGCTAATCTCTTACCTGCCTGAAACAATCAGAAAGCTTGATCATGTCTCGCTTCATATAGTCAAGGGAGGTACACCAAGTCATTAACACCAACATGGACTATGAAAGAGTCATACTGGTACCTGTGGCTCAATGATATGAGTGTCTGTGTGACTTGACAGATCCTAGCCCCAGAAAGGCAGCTAATTGTGACTCTCTCCTTACTCAGTCTTGTGAGGGAGACATTGGTGTGCCTCACTACAGAATTACCAGTGGCCAGGAAATGTGTCTGTGTGCTGGTTTGCCTTAAGCAGCAGAGGCATTGGATACAGTGTTAAGTATGTGTAGCTTGTAGGTGGTGTTTTAACGGAGTGTTTATGTGATGGCTGATAGCCCTTTCTTTGACTGTACTGTGCAAGAGGTTCTAACGTTTTAGGAAGGTTACCTGTAAGTGCTTCAGAATAAGTAGCTTTATGTGTGGGGTTCTTTACCCTGTGCAGTAGGTGTGGTGTAAGTGTCAATGACAACCCCTATATGTTTAGGTTTGGTTGCATGAGAGAGTTTTGCCTCTAGTGTTAAAGTGCATTTACACCTCTTGCATACTGTATCTGTTTTAGTAAGAATAAGAGGGTTGTCAGTGTACATGAGACAATTGCTACAATGCCTCAGAGTACCCATAGTAACCAGAATGGCCACAGAGGGAGTCGGGGAAGTGCATTTCCATGGCTACTGATCTACAAGGGAGGAGTGAGGAAAACTTAAATATTGAACATGTCAATAAGACAAGGAAGTTGAGTAATGCTTGGCATTATGAGCAAATTAGATAATGTACTAGTTAAAAAAATAAATAAATAATCTGTCTGGACAGTAATGCCACAAGTGTGTACACCACAAACCCTACTAATGTGAAAGCCTAAGTGTTTAAACCAGAACAAAGACACTTAAAACAGCAGGCACAATAAGCCTTCATCAGCAATTCCCAGATCAGAAGGGTGGAGGCTACCCGCTCTTCCCACAAGAATGCAGACCACAAATCTTACTGTAAAATAACTGGCTTGGAGCCCAAGTGCTTAAATCAGAACTAAGACCCTTATAACGGGCACTATGAGTCTACCAGAAATTCCCAACTCAGGATGTAAGCGACCTCTCCTGCCACAAGAGTGTAAACCACAAACCTCCCTTATGTAAGATAACTAGTTTGAAGTCTAAGTGCTCAAAACAAAACTATGAGGCTCAGAAAAACAGTTACAATTTGATCAGGCTACTAACAAGCTGTAATAAATGCAGCAGATTAAATGCAACTAAACACTTTCAAAAATGTGCAACAAAAGGTTAAATAAAGTAATAAACTAAGAAGAAGCACAGATACAGTAAAAACAGTTGAATAAAGTGCAAGTTTTTAGTAAGTGGGAAGGGAGGAAGCAGAAGATTAAAAAAAAGTTATGCACTCAACATAACATTCCATCTTTGTTATCCATTTTCATTTCCGCCTCACTGATGGCTTCGGATCCAATCTCTCAGATCTGACTCGGGCGCTATACAAACTTAAGGCAAGCTTCACTCTTTCCTAGAATACATCACCCTTCATTACCTCAGATCTTGTTTGCAGATTGTAGAAAGAAACAGCTTATGTAATTTTATGTAAAGCTTTAGGAATAGTATAGTAGTGGACGGAAGGACAAAACCATATTTGCAGCCATAAGTATTAGAGGAATACCTCAAAAAAGAGTTGCTCTATCTACCCATTGTTCCAGAATATAATGGTAGGGAGTTAGTGTGAGGGAAGTTGAGGAGGAAATGAAAATGGACAACACAGATGTAACATTATGGTGAGTACATAACTTTTTTATCTGATGTTGTCCATTTTCATTTCAGCCTCACTGATGGCACAGGGTCCCCAACTACCAAAACCCCCGGGCAGCCTCAAAGAAGAATATTCCTGAGCAACGTATTGCAATTGTCCCTGAAGGAAGAGCTTCCTGAAAGGCTTGCAATGCTAAAAGTGCTGCTCTCAATTCTAGAGCATTGATATGCAAACTGGCTTCATCAGGGAACCACGTGCCTTGGACTATCTTTCCCAGATAATGCCCTCACCCCCCTCCCCCATCTGAGAAACATCCATGTCACTATGGCTTTGGGCTGAGTAGGAACAAATAACCAGCCTTGAAGAAGTTGATCCAACTGGATCCACAACAAATATTTCTTGCATGAGTTGGTGATTCTTACTGGAGCAGATAGGTGCAAGGGAAGAATGGACCATTGAGATGCCAACATCCACTGAAGAATGTTCATGTGAAACCTTGCCAGAGGTAGAAGGGGAATAGCCAACACTATTAATCCCAGTACTCATAGGACCAGGTGAGCTGGAACTGTTGTACTGCAAAGAATTTTGTTTACTTCCGATCTTAAGCTGTGAACCCTAGAGAGTGGCAGAGTGGCCACTGTGGACCTTGTGTCTAGTAGTACTCATATGAATTCCATGGCTGAGTTGGTTGAAGCTGAGACTTTTTTAAATGGACGGTTATTCCTAGAGAAGCACAAGTCTGAATTACCTTTTCTCTTGCCATGATGAGTTGATGTTTGGTCATGGCGGAGGGTCAGTCAGTTGTTCAAATAAAGAAACAAGCGGAATCCATGCAGTCCGAGGTGAGCTGCTACCACTGCCATATATTTGGTGAACACCCTGGGGGCTGTGTTGAGACCAAAGGGCAGCATTCTGAACTGGTAATCTCTGGTTCCTAGCCAAAAGCGTAAAAACCTCCTGGACTGTCTGTTTACCTTTATATAATAGTACACGTCCTGGAAATCTGTTGAGCACATCCAATTATCTTTTTCCAGAAATGGAAGTATTGATTGAATTGTGACCATCCAGAACTTTTTTTCTGAACAAAATTGTTCAGGTTGCTGAGATCCAAAATTGGTCTCCAGTCCCCTGTCTTTTTTTAGCACTAAAAAGAATCTCGAGTAAGTTCCAGACCATTTCTGGTCTGAGGGAACCTCCTGGATGACTTTCTTGATTCATTTATTTATTTTTATTTATTTTACATTTGTTTACCGGGCTAGTCCAACTGGATACATGTCCATTTTCAGTGGAGGCCCGGGGAGAAAAGCTCCAGTTACACAGCATCATAGAGACATACAAAAACATTCAATAACATTTAGATTTTACATTTATAGAATAGACATTTTAAAACAACATTTTGAACATTGCATGGAAAAAGTTTGGCAATAATATTAATATGGCGTAATACCTCTGCAGTTACCAAAAATTAGAATAAGACAGAAAAAAATGGCTAATAGAGTTACAGATAAGAAGTAATACTCAGGGAGGAGAGTGCAAAGAAGGAGGAGGAGGGTTAGTTATAAGGAATGGTTAGAAGTAGATATTTATGGTAGAGAATAATATTTTGATTGGTGACAAGTAGTTAGAGAAAAGAAAACAAATGGTTAGTCAGGGTTGTTACAAGAGCATAACCAGTGATTGGAGAGGAAAAGTTTTAGGTTAGTTTTAAATAGTGGGAAAGAGGTAAGGGTAGTGAGGTCATTTGGTAATTGATTCCATATTTTACCAACTGAGTTTGAGAATAAGGAATCACCTGCTAAGTTATTAGAAAAGGAAGTGTGTATCAACATTGTGTTGGCAGAGCGCAGATTCTTCAAATTATTATAAGGTCTTGTATAAAGGTAGAGAGAATTGGGGTGTTATTGGGTTGGTGTAAGGCTTTGTGGGTGATTATAAGTTGGTTAAACTGTAGTAGTAGTGGTAATTCAAGCCATCTTAGCTGTTTTAGATTCTGACAATGGTGGGTCCTGTAAGGAGAGTTGGTAGCAAATCTAGCAATATTATTGTAGGATCTAGTAAGATTAAGATTATTTTTAGAAAGATTGGTATATATGGGGGAAGCATATAACAGGGTAGAGATTAAATGGGTTCTAGCTATTGTGACTCTGGCTACTGCTTACAGCTTTTGTACCAAATTACTGTTTGTTCCCTCTGACTGGGTGGAACATTGGAGAGTTTTTCTGAATTTAAGGGAAGATGGGAAAATGGAATTGCATATCCTCTGGATATGATCCTCTGCACCCAACTGTCTGTTCAAAATATATATGCAGTGTGACAGTAAATCATAACATTTGCATTCTTTTCTTACCCACAACTCATTTCTCCCATTCTGCATCTGAAAAAACAGTGGATTCTTTCCTTCCCTTTATATATCCATGAATACTCCTACCAGTCAAGGGTGGCTTGTGTTGCTACCTAGCCTAAACTTCGTCATATCAAAATGTATTTCACTGTAGTTTTCAAAAATATAAGGTAGTAGTAGTGAGCAGTATCTTTCCCATCAGCAGCAAAACAGACAAGCATTAAAATTTATCAATGCATGAGACTTGAAATTATTTTTTTTAGTGTACTTCTTGACTGGGTAAGCACAGTGGACACAACTATCCCTTTTCTATTTAAATGACTTGTACAGAATCACACAGTAGGCAATGAAGGTGGAAGGAATCAAATCCTGCACCTTAGGCACAGGGATTTAACCCTCTAAACTAAATGCCTGACAAGCTGATGGTCTCTGGCAGCTGGCATAGAGGAATAAAGCTCTGACCTGCTAGTATGCTGCTTCCTCTGTCGGCGTATGGAGTTTGATTGCTTCCACCTTTGTCTGCCGATTCTGACACTGAAAAATTTGTATGGTTAACTATATATAATTTTCACAGTTTTTGACAGCAGAGACCCAGCTGTGTTTAATCCATTTCATTCTTAGCATCTGCCTTTATTCAATTTATGATTATGATGTAAAACAATAACCAGTCCTGGTCATACAACAATCCATCAATAGTGCTCAGATTATAAATCTTTTGTCAGTGGCACTACTGAAAAGTCATTTCTGTCACTCGCTGACATTTTCAAACAATACGACAGAGGTTACTTTACAAGGCATCTCTGCAGCTGCCAGGAAACGTAGGGCCAACATTCATTTTCCTTCGCAATCAAGAAGACATATTCTTTAAAATCAGTAATTAAACAAGAATCTGAGTGATTATTCAGACTGCAGATCTGGAAGAGTGAGCATTGCTGGAGCAAATAAACATATTACACATACACATTTGTGGATGACAAATGAAGCATATTGACTGCTCTTAGACTACACTAGAATTTCATTGCAATATGGACAGCATACAACCCACTTGAAAATCTGGCAGTTAAAGTGAATGTACTGCACTAAAACCTAATTAGTTACTGCAAAATCTCAACATACTTTAGCAAACAATGTGTGACTGCAAGATTAGAAACATCAGTTTAAATTTATATGTATGCTTTTTGATCTATTTTGCCAACTTACCATTAAGCCTCCCCTTCTCAGACTTGATCCCATTTGCTCCATAATAAGGGGTATACGAGGGCACAGGTGACTGCCATGAAATGCAACCACAACTTAGGCAGTTATGGAGGTAGTTTGGGTCCTCCCCGGCATCCTGGAGTAGGGGTGTTTCTATCATACCTTGAACAACTCCCTTGAGGGGAGGATGTGAGATCGGCATCACCGTAAATTGTCACTATGCCTTCCCTGTGCAAATGCATGTTTCCATTCAATGACTGAAGGCTATCATGTTTGCAGACTGGTAAGCTGAGAACATGCTCCAGGGTCACTCTGTGCTTCACTGCCCTGATTCCGTGATCACTATGGCACCTCAAGACTCAGAGCATGGTTTTATCCCTCTATGCCAACAGCACTGTCTGCCTATCAGTGATGAGAAATGATAAACACATACATTCTAGACTAATTTTCTTTGTGACATTTAAACATTGGTCTCTCTCTGCTGCCAGCAGAGACAGTAATTCTCTTTTTTACTGGGTGGTATACTCTACTGATATTTCACATCATGTTACAGCTCTGTTTCACAACCTTTGTTAGACTCACCAATTCCCATTCCACTTCACCCTCAACATCCTCTAGGCACAGATTTTAAGAGATGCATTAAATGCACAGCAAACATGCCAACACTTAACTATAACAACTAGCATCAGACAATGGTTTGTTTTTCATAGGATCATTGAAGATAACCTTCAGGTCAATTGCCTGGTAATTTCAAGCCAAGCTGTTTCATCTTAATGTAATACCATAGATACTTTAGTCAGTATTCAGGACTGTATTTAGTAATGACTGCCCATGTCCAGGAGGTTGCAAATGCTATCCCCAATAAGAGTTTATGGTGCTGCATCCACTCATCCAGGTTCCTTTACAGTGTCATAGAGGTGATCTGCTTCACATGAATTGGCAGCCTATTCCAAAGATGTGGCAGTCACTGGGAGACAAATCTGTCCCTCCAGCACATCCTATTCAAGTTGCAGGCCATATTTAGGTCCCTGGAATGGGTAGCTCTAGTCCCATTTGATTTACGGATGGGCTGCAAATTCACTAGGCTTGGGTTGACAATTGCTCTCTAAGCCAGGCATAAGTCTCCCCTAAGAAGTCTATACAATATTGAGTATAGTGACAGGGACTTTAGTGGATCTCTTTAAAGCATGTGCTGGGGTCTCTTGATCGTCTTTGTTAGAAAACACTGAGGTCTCTCCAATTGCTGAAGATGCTTTGTACGGTACATGCCAATTATGGGCCTGATCAGTGACTAGTATAGAGGGGTTATAACATCCTTTGCTCTACAGGCACTGCCTTTGCTAATTAAGTGTGCTATGTACAAAGCCTTCCTTACTACAGTAGACACATGATGGTCAAAGTTAAGGCTGCAGTCTACTTGTGATCCCAGATCCCTTACCACTTCATAGGTACATAGGGTATTGCTGTTAATTTGATAGTGTTGAGACATTGTTTTTAATGAAGGGAATGATGATGCATTTCTTTGCATTAGTTTGATACTATGACTAAGACACCAGTCATTGGTCTGTGTAAGACCCTCCTGATGTATATATTGACATTTGGAGATTCAATAATTGCACCCACTTTGCAGTTGTCCACAAACATGGTTAGCCACAGCACCTGTTTTGGCCTGAACTTCTGAGAAGTATATACCAAACAGTTTGGTACCCCAGCACTGACCCTTGTGGTACCCCGCTGGTGACAGGTCTGCTGGTTGATGTGGAGTCACCCACTTCGATAGTGTGTGACTGGTTTGTGTGCCAGTTGGCAACCCATCTTACAATAAAGGGGTTTGCATTCAGTTTGCTAAGTTTATTGGAAATGCCTGAGTGTGGGATCGTGTCGAAGGCCTTGGCCAAGGTACACTGTGTGCACAGATTTGCCCCCGCCAATGGTCCTGGTCACATTTTCAAAGAAATCCACCAGTCTTAAGCAAGCAGGATCCGCCCTTGACAAAGACGATCTGGGTCAGATCCAGGGTTTGGAGTCTGCCTACATCTATTTATTAGTTCAATGCTCCATGGCCTTAAAGATGAGGCTGGTCAGACTTGTGGGTCTAACTCCCTGGGTATATTGCTAAACCACCTTTGTGGAAGAGAATAAATGTTCTCCATTCCACAGGAATGTAGCCTGTGGTTAGGCCGTGACTGAAGAGAGTACTTAATGGTGATGCTAGTTCACGTTTTAGTTTATTTAGGACATAGAATGGGATGCCGTCTGGTCCCATAGAAGCTGTGTTTTTTGCCTTAGACAAGGCTTTAATGATCTGCTCTTCAGATATATAGGCTTGTCAACTGCATACTCAATAAATGTGATTTTCAATAAAATAAAAGTTTACTATTGCTTATGCCAAGTCAAACTTCAGTGTAACAGCTTTTTGTTTTTTTCAAATGACTCAATGTTCCACTGTAAAATTTGAAATAGAAACATTAAATCAAATCTAAATATCTATGAAAACAGTTAATATAAAGAAAAAAATTCTATGCAGACTGATAGATGTGAAAAATGTTATGGCAACTGGAGAGAAAACCCAATAAGATTATATTGCTATTGTTGGGGGGGGGGATTCTTGCACCATTATCCTGTTTAAGGGTACACTCAATTTTAGTATTTTTTTCAAAAGGCATTTTAACTATATAGCAAATAAACCAGCATTTATTTACACTAAACAAAATCCAGTAACATTTTTTTAATAAAACATTTTAAAATGCACGTTTCTACTGTGACTTCTACTAAACAGAATGGTTTGCCAATAACAAACTCCCTCAGTTAGTGGAGCAAAGTCAGTTCTATTTTCAAACTTGTAAAAAATAACTGCAACAAATGCTGTAAAACATCTGCAGGTGGCAAGACAAATCCAAGGAACAAAATATAATCCACTAAGGCAAGTTTTATTTCCCAAAAACAAGTTGTGTAAGCGCTTTCGTCTTGCTTCTATGAGCAAGACTTCAGACAAACAGAACTAATGCAAATGCAGCTAAAGTGTAGCTGTTTGAAATGTCACATGCTAAACATCAATTAGCTTCTAAAAGCAAAAGTACAGATATTTAATAATATTTTAATATAAATGCAAATACTAAATAAATAAGCTTGAATAAATAAGCAAGCATGAATAAAACTGACCAAAAATAAACCTGCATACTGAGGATGATGACCTGATTTTAAGAAAATGATATAAAAAACTTTGTTTAAAAATGGTACTAAATAATTAATATGCAAAATGAGCAAATCAATTAAAAGAACTAACCACTAGTAAAATCATATATCCCCTATTACTCAGCTGTCAGTTAACTATTATAATACAAAAAAATATATTTTTTATATGATATGTTCATTATGTTTGATGGCACTATTGAAGACATTCCCAAGTTTATTGATTTAAATGCCTCTACAAATTTTTTGTCCTTTACATATAGTTCAAGTACAGAGAACATAGCATATTTGGATGTAGATTTATATAAAGACAGAGGGAACAAAGTGTTCAAAGCCAAGATTCACAGAAAATTGACCTACTCCAATTCCTTTCTCCATTACACCAGTACTCACCCTTATCAACAAAAGAAATCTGTTAAGGGTCATCTGGTGAGGGCAGTCCGCATGGTTTCGGATGACAATGAATGTTTTGTGGAATGTCAAACCTTGAGGGGAATGTTTCTGAAAATGGGGGTACCCTAGCCAACTTTTAGAAGAGATGATATTTGATGATATTTGAGGTCCAATACAAGAGAAATAATGGAGTATTTAGTCCAATACTTTAGTTGGCATGCAGCCCCCAACACTTTGACATCTTTAGTTGAGCAGAGCCAGTCATATAAAGCAAACCCACGCAAGGTGACGTTTATCACATCATTCAGTATCTATGCTAAGTTAGCACGACAAGTTTTATATAAAAATTGGACTTTACTTAGTTTTGATACAAACTTGACTTCTATCCTCAAACCCAGACCCAGAATTGTCTATAGAAGAGGGCAGAACCTTAAAAGTTTGTTGGAGAGGGATATGATTCCAGTTGCCAGAGCCCCAGGCATGTATAAATGCGAGAGTTGCTCCCAGTGTAGATTTATGGACGTGGTTAATACTTTCTCCATTAGAGGGAAAAAATACTACATAAATAAAAGATTTAATTGTGCCACCAAGGGAGTAGTCTGTTTAGCAACCTGTAACCTCTGCTCTTGTTTCTACATCGGTAAGACTGATCGTAGATTCAAGGACAAGGTCTATGAACATATTTACAGCATCAGGAAGTTAAAATTGGAGAATGCACTGGCTTAGCATGTGCAGGTTGAGGGTGATTGATCAGACTGAACAAGATCCTAGGGGGGAACCCCTCACTCTTAAGCTAGAACTGTGCGAATTATTATGGCAAATAAAATTGAATGCCTATAATGTACCAGGGCTAAATGATTTAAGTTTTTTGTCTTGTGTTTTTAAAACTGAAGAGTCTACCGAGGTAATTGAACATTTCTTCTGTACATTTGTTTTGTTTACATCACTGAACCTTAGTAGAAATACTTGCATTCTCTGTATTTTTTATTTTTATTTTTTGTATTATATTAGTTAACTGACAGGCTGAGTAATAGGGGATATATGATTTTTACTAGTGGTTAGTTCTTTTAAATGAATTGATCTTTTAAATGAATTGCTCATTTTACACATTATTTAGTACAGTTTTTAAACAAAGTTTTTTATATAATTTTCTTAAAATCAGGTCATCCTCAGTTTGTCATTTCGGCTTTTCCTGGTTAGGGGTCGCCACAGCAGAACTCCGGTCCGCTAATTTTTGGCAGTAGATTTTTATGGTGCTGAGTTGCCAGCCCAATGCCCAACCTTCAGTGAAGGCACACCCATTCACGGATGTCTTTCGAAGGCCACTCGACCGCGGAGAGGACATGCAGACTCCACACAGAAGGCACTCTAGCCGAGAATCCAACAGGAGAACCTCTTGCTGTGAGGCAACAATGCTACCGCTGTACCACCGCGGCTTATATCAGGTCATCCTCAGTGTGCATGTTTATTTTTGGTCAGTTTTATTCATGCTTTCATTTATTCAAGCTTATTTATTTAGTATTTGTATTTATATTAAAATGTTTTTAAATATCTGTACTTTTGCTTTTAGAAGCTAATTGATGTTTAGCATGTGACATTTCAAACAGCTACACTTTAAATAGCTGCATTTTACATTAGTTCTGTTTGTCTGATGAAGTCTTGCTCATAGAAGCAAGACGAAAGCGCTTACACAACTTGTTTTTAGGAATTAAAACTTGTCTCAGTGGATTATAACTTGCCTCAGTGGATTATATTTTGTTCCTTGGATTTGTCTTGCCACCTGTGGTTGATTTTCAGCTCTATTTTCCACATTTTTACAGTAAAGACTTGAAATAATTTTGGACAGAACAGCACTGAATATAGGAAAAGGTGATTAACAGTAGCATTGTTGGCTTGTTCGCTCTCAGCGAGAGGGGTTTGCACCTGTGATAAGGACACATTCCAGGTAATGGGGACAATGCCATAATCACTGGGGAGACTGCCACTAATTACAAAGTATGAGGAGGGGCAGGATCTGACTGATGTTACATGGGATGATGAACGTGATGTCACTAGCTCCACCCAGTTAGGATGCACTAAAAAGTCTTCTCTCAGGTATCTGATGGTTAACTGGTGGACATGCAAATGGCGCAAGGGGGGTAGAGTTTATTATTACATTATTTTAGTAGTTAAAAGCTCCTTACTGCTCAGCCTTCCTGTTCAAATAAATTGCCTTAACATTAATGATTAAAACAACTGTCACAGTTAATATTTCATTCATTTAAAGAATATTTTCTTAATGCCTTTACTGATTAAAAGAAAAATGATATCTACACAATCACTTCCTTTGCCCTAAACCAAAACTTAAAATAGGCTAGCTGGTAGTCTGAAAACCTAACAAAAAATGGCCTAAGCGAAGTAATTTTTTTGGTGGATTCTAAGCAGCCTGTAAATGTCCCTTGGTGAGATCAGATCATTGAACTGTCTCGTTCGAAGTTTCTATCCCACCTAACTGCCCCCCAGTCATAATCAAGCTAAAAACTTCTCAAAAGCTGACTACAACCTCCTAAGGGAGGGTATCTGTAGCTTCACATCACTTCCCTCCTCAGGATACAGACAACTATGCTGAACAGTATATGCCAATGCAGTATACAAGCACCTGTACAACTGCATGGACTCAGCCTTCCCCAACAAAACTAAAACCTGCTCCTCAAGGAAACACAAACCTGTTTGGTGGACATCCTCTAGTAACAGGTTTTACAACAAAAGGAAGAAACTGTTGTCCAAGAGCAAAAAGTAACAAATTCCAAATTTGAAAAACTCCCAGCTTAGCCTCAATAAGCAAATTAGATCACTATTGAAAACCACTAAATCCAGCTATGAATTGAAACTAGGCTACGAAACATAGGGAAACCACAAAGCCTTCTTCAGTTGCATCAGGAACCTCCATGGCAAAGCCCAGGTTTGTTCCGAATTAGTACTTAACAGTATCACCTACACTTATCCTGTTGGCTTAGCCAACATGCTAGCAGATAGGTTCAGAGCAAACTACACCCCCTTGCCCCCCCAAAGGCCCTTTCAACATCCCTGATACTTGTCCTGCACCTCACATTTCCGTAGATCAAGTGTAATGGCCCTATCCAAGCAAAGGACACAGATTCTATCGAACCTAATAGTATCCCAGGCTGTATTCTGCACCATCTCCAGCAAGAACTGGCTTCGCCATTGAGCACCCTATTCAACCACAGCCTAAGTACAGGCTTCATCCCAGCAGAGAGAACTGCCATTGTCATCCCCTTGCACAAAGGTGGGGTCACTACCAACCCCAGAAACTATCGCCTCGTTAGCTTGACAAGTCTGATCTGTAAAGCCATGGAGACTATTACTATGGATCTCATAAACAAGCACATAGGAAATCTCTAAGCACTTGACCCCACCCAGGTTGGATTCGTCAAGGGCAGACCTCGCCTGTTGAACCTGGTTGACTTCTCTGAGACTCTTACCAAGACCCTGGATGAAGGAAAGTCCATACATACAGCTCACCTTGACTTGGCCAAGGCCTTTGACACAACCTCCACTTGGGCATCATCGAAAAGATAATACAACTTGGCGTACATCCCAGTTTCATCAGGTGGGTGGCTAACTGTCTCACGGACAGGATCCTCAAGGTCAAAACAGGCGCCTCCACCTTCAATAGCAGACCTGTCACTAGTAGAGTTCCCCAGGGATCTGTCCTGGGACCCCTAGTGTTTGGCATCTACTTCTTGGAGGTCCAGGCAAAGACAAAAGGCCTGTGGCTGTCCAAGTTTGCAGATGTCATTGACTCCCCAAATGATGTTAACATACTGCAAGAGGGTCTCACAGTAACTAATGATTGGTGCCAAAGTCATGGCCTCAAGCTAAATGCATTTGGCAAAAACACAGCCCCTACTGATTACCACAACGTCAACCCCTGAAACACACGACATGTGGTGACAGACCTGGGTATTCAGAGTGATAATCTCACATTCTACCATCACGTAGCAGCAGTGGTCAGAAAAGCCTTCTACTTGGTTCATCTCACAAGTAAAGGGATTGCATTCAGAAAAAGGAGGTTATTACCTCTCTATACTCCTCCCTCATTAGACCAACAATTGAGTATAACATCCTGTTTGGTATGTACCTCTCCAAACATGTGCACCAACTGGAATGGCCAAAGAAATACCTCATAAAGAAAATGCATGGCCTCCAACACCTGTCCTATGTGGACAGGCTCAAATCACTATCACTCTACTCAGTATCGTACAGGTTGCTCACAGGTGATCTGCATCTCACCTACAAGGCAATCTCGGACTCTGTCCTACTAGAGATGCTCCATATTCATAAGTCTAACTCCTCACGCATTACCCGCTCGAAAGGACTGAAACCAATATGCGACATCAACAAAACCTGCTGGAGAGACAGGTTTGTCTCCCACAGGCTGCCCCGTCTCTGGAATAGACTTCCCATACACGTCAAACAGAGTTGCCTTGCTGACCCTCTTCAAACACAACCTTGATGAATGGATGGGAAACCAGAAATTTGTCCCAGGAGTTCCACCTGTGTCCCTCATTGACAGGGGAAACAGGTGCTGACTGAGATTTCTTTCTGGGGATAAACTGTTGGCTAGACTTGTAAGGGCCCCACAGCCATTAGCCTAGTAACCTCCTATGATCCTAACATGGGGGAAAATGCAACCCTCTGTTATTCTCTCCCTTGTTCTCTGGTGAAAATGCACATTCATTTTATGCAAAATATTTTCAAACATATTAAAAGTTTCTTTAATCTTTTTACAGCTTATGGGAGGACTATTTCAGTTATGTTCCGTGTACCAGCAGATGTTGATCATGTTCTGTATACCCACAGATGATGCTCTATTTATCAGTTTATTAACTGGGTAAGTGAACTGGTCCCCCTGGAGTGACAAAATAATTGGTCCAGAGCTTTTTCAGCTGTGACCTAGGCAAAGACAAATACAGTAAAGCAAGAAGCATAAATAATGTATAACAGAGGTACAAGTACAAACTTCCAAGATGACTGCACATTGAGCAACAGCTTGTTTCTAGCCCTCCCAGTGTGAAAACAGAAACTCAGCAGAGAAAGCCAGTACACTTGTGTTTATGGGTAAATTTCAGTCACTGGCTAGCAGGTGTACTGCCTGGATGCCAGAACAAAGAACTACAGAAGACCCAGAAAAAAATCAGCTACAAAAGGTGATGAAGAAACACTGACTGTGGAAAGTTCTTCAGCTGTTCAGCAAAAAGCAATGCAACCTTCAGACATGACTTCCAACAACCTATAGGAAGATACAATCAACTGCATACAGACCTGGTTGAAATAAACAAAACGCTGATGGAGTATATCAACACAAACAACAAAAGGATGGAAAAAATAGAAGCTTTAAACAGATATTCAAATGAGATTATAAAGCTGCAAAAATCAGAGGTCGAAATGAAGAAAAGGCTGGCTGAATATGAGACTGCTCAGGAAGAGATGCTTCAAATAATAGAATTACAGGACATGCAGGGAAAATCTGAGATTTACAGCTATACCAAATAAGCTGGAAGGAACAGACTGCATTCATTTTATAAAAGCACACGCATAAGCAACTGGACTTGTATTCCACACCAGGAGCAGTTAGTTGAAAGGGCACATTGTGTGTATGCTCTAAACCTAGACATAAGAAAGTAACCTAGACCTTTAATAGTAAAGATGCAATTCTACCAGCAGGAGGAGTTGATTCTGACAAAACTGTGGCAGAAAGACAAAGTACTAAAAGTGGGAGACAGCAGTGTGTTTGTGGAAAATGATTACTCATTGTACACGACACAGAAGAGGAGCAAATTTATTAATTATTCAGGGAATGTTGAGATGAAGGTGTGAGATTCAAACTGCTGTACCCAGATGTCTTCAAGGCATTCTTCCTTGGAGGGACAAAATCATCAAAGTACATGGTAAGGAGGAAATACAAAAGTTTGTCCAACAAAAAGTAAGCTGTGAAACAGAAGCAGATTCTGCTTCTTGCTCTTCTAGTACTAAAAACCACAAAGAGACTGCACCTGTGAAAACTTTTCAAAATTTTCAGGAAATGTTGGGGACAAGGCAGGGAGCACAAGAGTTTACTAGAAGAATCGAGAGTACATTGGAAATGAAGCACAGACAGGATTTCGGGGATGAACAGTAATAAAACCAGTAACAATGTGGCATTACAATGCAATAATTACATCTGTGAAATATGACAGAGCAAAGAAATCTGGAAATATTACACTTTTTCAGAATTTGTTAGACTTGTGGGGTACTCTAAAGCATATGCCCTACTTCTTGTCATTAACATTCGGGAAAGTACTTTGGGGAGGGAAAGAGGGGGGACAACATTATCTGTAAGTAAAGATTTTTCTCTCTTAAATAGTACCAGTTTTGTGGCATGTGGTTTTCTTTACATTCTATAAAGTAATTTTTTCAGTTATTTGTAAGTGTAATGGGGACTGTAAACAGGTGCTGCTGTTCTTTTTTTTTTCTTTTTCACCTCTCTTTTTCTTCTTGTTCAGTTTAAAGAAATGTAGGAACTGCAATGTTAAAAAAGCCTGGTTAAAAAGCATGTTAAAAGAAAATTAATGTGCTTTTTTCTCATTCTTGCACGGGAGAAATGACTGGATTAAAGACCTTAGATTGAGTCACTTACAAGTTTTAAGACAGATCAAGTAAATGAAAAAGAACATTGAATAATATGAGGCTTTTTATAGCAAATACATGTATGCTCAGTAACAATTCTGCAGCTGGTCTTCATGTTTCCATGGAAACAATCTGAAAAAGAGAAACTTTTTGCCTGGTTCTCATGTCTCCATGGAGACAATCTGATAAAGAGAAACTGGCTACAGTCTGGTGGAAAGTGACAGGCTCGAGTGAAAAAAGAAATTGGCTAGGAGATAATGTTCTCAAACCATTGAGAGGTTTTCCCAAGGTAATGTTTGCCAAAAGCATTCAGGGGCTTTCCCAAAGTAGTTAACATTCTCTGAAAACATTCAGGGGTTTTCCCAGCTGGGACAGCTATAAAGATAAGACAAAACCAATCTGCATTCATTAGATGCACAGGCTGCACCATGCATCGTAGCATGGATAAGCTTTCTTTTAGGTTAAAGCAAGTCTGTAAGTGTGGCTGCCAGTTTGGGACATTTGTTCTTATTAGGAGGGTAAAACTTCAATATTTGAAGGCATACATAGTTGTGTGCATTAGTATTAATAGCTTTTAGGGGCATATTGGGGGATGTTTATTTTTTTGTTTGAGGGCTTTCAATGAAACAAAGCATTTTATAAGATGTGATGTAGGCTCAAATGGATATGGCAAGAAACAACTGTATAAACGTTCAACCTGCCAAACAGTGTATGCATGTAACACAAAAGCTTGGAGTTAGACATTTAACAAAAAGGCGTTGTACATAAAAGGTGGAAATAACTTTTTAATACAATAATGCTTTAAAGTCTTTAAATGTAAATGGCATCACAGATAAATACAAACAAGAAAGAGTAGTGAACTATATTATAAAATGTACAGTGCAAATAGCTGTGTTACAGGAGACACACTTAGAAAGAACTGAACATGTGAATTTGATAAAGAAAGGTTTTCAGGATGGTTATTCAGCTGAATACCTGGGACAAAGGAAAAGAGAAGCACTTGTATTAATTGCTAGAAGACCTCCAATAGTGATAGAAGAAGATAAAAAAGATAACAGCAGATTTATAGTGCTAATTGGCTACTGGCACGGGAGGAGGATTACACTGGCATGTATTGCATTCCACCCAAAACTGCTATAATGCAGCTTAAGAAAATTCTGGGAGAAATAATCAGTTTTCAGCAAGGAATATTACTTATAGCTGGGGACTGGAATTTGATTTGCAACAGTGAAGATGTGTCTAGGGGGCCCAGAAGGGAAAATATAACAAATAAGGGTAGATTTTTGAAGAAATTTATGAAAATATTTGGCATGGAAGATGTGAATTCAGTAATAGGAGTTTGGAGTGAATTTACATATTATTCCTCAAGATAAAAAACTGGGCTAGGCTAATATTTCATGGGAACGTGTGCAATTAACTGTAGGTCTTGACACTTACTCAATAACTATTTCAGACCATCTGCCAATAATAACTAAAATAAAAGCACAGGGTAATGAAATTAAAATGAGACATTGGCACTTCCCCGCTTACCTGTTGAAATGAGAGGAATTTAAGGAATGGGTAGTGGAGATTACTCAGGAGCTGTTAGAGAGGATAGAAATTTCTACTGAAAATATAGCTAGGGAGTGGGATAAAATTAAGGTGGAGTTTAAAGGGATCTACCTGACAACACCGACAAACCACAACACCGACAACGAAATCAGACACACCACATAACCGAACGTTCACAAACACGAAACCTCACATGCCCGACACACCATAATACCGACACAATACCGACAATAAACAAACAAAACAAATCCCCTGTCCAAAAAGCACACACACAACACAAGCACACCAAAATCCTTACAAACACACACTAAACCTCACATACACAACTATCTACACCCTTAACCCAAACCCTAACCCTAAGGTCCTTCACTATCACACACTTACCTAACCTCGCCTAACCTAACTCACTTAAACCGCCTAACCCAAAGACTATCACTATCGCACACTTACCTAACCCGGCCCTAACCCTAACTCACTTAACCCACCCCTAACCCAAAGACTATCACTGTCGCACACTTACCTAACTCCGCCTAACCCTAACTCACTTAACCCACCCGTATCCCTAGACACCGTCAATATCGCACACTTACCTTACTCGCACCCTAACGTCCATCACTACCGCATACTTACATAGCCTTTTCCCATGTTAGTCTTCTCAGCGTCGGGGTTTTCATCCGTCGGTCTTCTCAGCGTCGGGGTTTTCATCCGTCGGTCTTCTCAATCTTCGATCTTCTGGAGTCGGCGATCTCCTTGGCGTTCTCAGCTGTTGACATTGTCAGGTGCTCCTGTTTAAAGATAGGGTGGAAATAAAAGAACGGGAGCTATGGTTAAGAAGTAACAAGAATTATTTAGAGGGACGTCGGTCTTCTCAATCTTCGATCTTCTGGAGTCGGCGATCTCCTTGGCGTTCTCAGCTGTTGACGTTGTCAGGTGCTCCCGTTTAAAGATAGGGTGGAAATAAAAGAACGGGAGCTATGGTTAAGAAGTAACAAGAATTATTTAGGGGGACTGACAAAGGTTAAAGTATTGCAAAATCTCACAGAATAAGAGGAGGATCAACTGCAAAATGCTAGAAAGAAAATAAGGGATTACCTCCATAATATGCACAAGCTTAGAAAGACTGCTGTTAAGCAACTGTTTTTTTTTGATAACATTAGAGCAAAAAAACGTTTTGCACAAAGACTCAGGCAACAGAAAACAGAAATGGCTGCCACTAAATTTAGGGAGCCTATAACAAGGGAGGTAACAAGAGATCCTGTAGAGGTATTATAAATATTTCAGAAATTCTATGAGAGTCTTTATAAACCACAGACGCATGAAAATCAAGAAAAGATACAAATGGAAAGGTTTATGGAAGAATTAAATATGCCAAAGTTAGAGGTAGATGAGGCTCAGTTACTAATGGTTAGGATAGGAGATGAGATAACAACTGTGATGTAAAATCAAACTACAGGCAAGTCCACAGGAATAGATGGCATTCCTGTGGAAGTTTGGAAGCTAGGAGGACAAATTGCTAAAGATCTGAAAAGTTTTATTTAACATTATCTTAAGGGAAGCAGAAGTACCATCATCCTGGAAGAAAGCAGTGGTAGCTAAAATACCTAAAGGGGGTAAAGAACTATTAGATCCAGCTTTAAACGAGCCCATTTCAAGACTAAACCATAACTATGAAGTGTTCATGTCTATAATGGCTAAAAGAATGGTAAAAGCAATGCCAAAACTGATAGATATGGATCAGTATGGTTTTCTGGAAGGGAGGCAAACATTTGACAACATTATCAGAACACTGATGATCCAGAGGGAAGCAGCATGTAAAAATAGCATTGTTATTTGGCGGGTATTGATGCAGAGAAAGCATTTGACAGAGTAAGTTGGGACTTTATGAGCAGGGCAATGGAAGCATTTGCATTTCCTGAAAAAACTATAACGTTGATTAGGAGGATATATGAGAGATCAGAAATGAAAATTAAAGTGGTTGGGGTCCTCTTTGAAAACTTCTACTTAACAGAGGAACCAGGCAGGGGTATCCTCTTTCCCCTTTATTATTTGCATTATATTTAGAACCACAGGCAAAGAAAATAAGGGACTCAGAAATGTAAGGATAAATTGGTATGGTAGTCAAGAAAAGCTGGCTTTACTAGCAGATGACATTATTTTATACCGGACAAAACCAGAAAAAATACATTATAGTGTTATGGAACATTTTGAGACAGTTTCAGATCTTTTTTGGGATACAAAATTAATGAAGCTAAAACAAAGGCAATAGTGGTAAATTATATACCCACACATGAACTGGTTCATGAATACCCATATTTATGGGGACATGATAAAATGAAGCATTTAGGAGTACGGATTAAAAATGATACCTGTGTGGCAGCTAAGGCTATGTGAGAAGAGACTAAACAAAAGATAATATAAAAACAGAAAAATAAAGCTTTGTTATATGGCTGCGGACAGTAAGATTACAAGCAGTTAAAATGTTTTTATTCCCTTTAGTCTTGTACACAGTTAAAGTATATTTTTATTAACCAGAAAAAAAGTTGTGGGTAGCAATTAATAAAAAGCTGAAGGACTTTATCTGGGAGGGGAAGACGGCAAAAGTCAAGTGGGATAAAATGATTCTTCCAATAGAACAAGGCAGATTGGGATTACACAATTTGAAGGGGTATTTTAGAGCTACACAATTAAGACTCCTATACATAGCACAAGCAGAAAACTATAATCCCAACTGGAAAGGGATGAAGACGAAATGGGCGTGGGGGCTAAAGAAACAAGGAGACACTGTAATTTTGGATGCAGGCCTTTAAGGAGAATAACAATAATCATACAGAATATTATATCCATAAAGAAGCAGAAAATATTCTAAGAACTAAACCAACACGGGAATGGAAAAAGGAGATTCTGCTGATAGGAATTACTGCAATTAGGGATACAGACAAAAGGCAAGAGGGGGCTGGAACTTATTGGAGAAAACTGGTGAAGGAACCAAAGTCTTGGGAGGAAATAACTAGAGAGGGAAAGATGACAGAATGGGAAGAAATCAAGAATTTATTTGGACTGCAGGTAAGAGATTGCCTTTGCCATCAGGGACTGATATCAGAGTATACGTAAAGGGAAAGAAATAGGGGAGTTCTAAATGAAAGACCAGCACTGGTAGAGTTTTTAATAGAATCTAGAACAGAAGCTGCCATTACAAACAGAATAATTAGTACAGCATATAAAATATTGCAGGATAACCACAAGGATCAATTACAGGAGTTTAGAAAGGATTGCGACAAGACATTGGGTAAGCAATTCACAAAGAAACAATGGGAGGATATATGCATGTTTCCCAAAGATGTAACAAAATCTATAAGATTTAGGAATTTTTGCCTGGAAATGTTTACATAGATATTCTTATAGCCCAAGCAAACTCCAGAGAATTTTTCCTCAGGCAGACAACAAATGTTGGAGGTGTGAGGGGGAAGAAAGAGGTAATTGGAACATGTTTTCTGGGATTGTGGTGAGTTGGCAGACTTTAGAGATTCCCTGCGGGATGCACTGTTGAAAATGCTGGGTGGGCAGATTAGTCTGACTGACGAAGGAGATGATTTTTCTCAGCGATGATACAGAATCGGAATTGCTTAGACATGCTAATGCTTTGCTGTGTCTAATAATAGTGGCTGCCAAAAAAGCAATTACTAGAAAATGGAAATCAAAATCTAAACCAACTATACTGGAAGTAGTGACTATAGTAATAGAGATCAAACAAATGGAATTGAGAGATTTAGAAAAGGGTAGGAGCAAACTACATAGGAAAAATGGAAATTGTGGGAACAATACATACAAGGGTGGAATGAGGTTTAAAAGGAGGCAGGACTTAAATGAGCTATGTAATTTTTGAGTGAGAAAGATTGGGAAGATGGTAAGTTATGTATAATGTTTGCAACTGGGAGTGTGTCAATGTGGTTTGTGATGTAAAATGCTTGCAACTAGGATTGTGTCAATGTGGCTTATTTTCATTTATATAAATGAATGACTGCCTATGCAATAAGTGATGTTTAATAAAGATGTTTCTTGTTTTTTGTGCCCAAAAATAATCAACAATGCTTTTGTAACTTTTTTTGTGAGCTTTGATCTTATAGTTGTAGTATTTGTATAAAAATGTAAACATATTTTGTGGTTTCTATCTGCTTGTATAACTATGTGTATGTACTAGAGAGTGTCTTCTTTCTGCTTGTATAACAATGTGCATGTACTGGAGCTTTTCTCCCCAGGCCTCTGCTGAAAACAGGCTCTATGGAACCTAGTCAGACTTCCCCGGTCAGTAAATGTTAAATAAAAAAAAAAAAAAAGTATAATGTTCATGTTAATATAGTTTGATTACTTTTAGATTAATATAAATTTGCCTGTCACAAGTGATAATTCAATAAAGGTGTTTGAAAAAAAAAAGTAAAATTACATCAGAGATGAGCATCAGTAAACAGAGCAATATTAATGCAACACTGAAAACTGAAACATATGTGGAGTAAATCAGACTTGGGTTAACACACTGTCCCCACAACTGCCCTTCTATCTTCAGACTAATGTATAATTGCTTTACTTTACAGTTGACCCTTGCATTTCTGATTCATGAAAATTCAGTACATTTCTGTGCCTACCTCTCGTATGCCTCAATCTCAGCAAATTACCACACTCATTTTTCCACTAAAAGGGGAAGAGCAAACAGTAGAAAGGTCACTGTACAGACACAACAGGGATTTAACTTTTATAGCCTCAGCTCTAAGTTCCTGATGGCAGACATGTAAGCTAACCATAGCAAATAACTGTTGCACCTTCCTCTGTGCAGATGCATAGAGAAAGGAGTAACAGTTATTTGCTATGGTTAGCGTGCATGTCTGCCATCAGGGGGTTAGAGCTAACCATAGCAAAAAAAGAAGTTATGTACTTGTCATAACATTCCATGTGAGTTGTTCATCTCACCTTCATTCTTACAGATGGGTTCGGAGCCGATCCTCGGCTCCGAGTCAGCCTAATACAAAGCTCGAGGTCTTCAGACAGCTCGAGGCTAAGTCCCTATACCATGATGCACCTAGAATGACCTCAGCTCTTGTTTGCTGCTTATAATACTACCATATGTCATTCTATCACTCAAGAGAAAGCCATAGAAGGGTTGAGCAACCAGGAAGAATCTAGTATCTCAGCCCTCGAAAAAACCTGGAGGGGGTAGCAGAGTGGGAAGTAAGAATGAAGGCGAGATTAACAACTCACATGGAAAGTTATGGTAAGTACATAACTTCTTTATGTGAAAGTTATGGTAAGTACATAACTTCTTTATGTGAAATTGTTCTATCTCACTGTTCATTCTTATAGATGGGTAAAGTCTCAAGCATAGGGTTGCCAACTGTCTAGTTTTTGACCGGACTGCCCAGTTTTCTGACAAATTGTCCGGTTACCAATTTGATTCAAAACCGGACACGTGAAGTCCGGGTTTTGTAGGACTGCCAAATTTTTTTTTTTTTTTTTTTAGCAGATTTACAACTAACAGAAATTTAACCTAACCAATCCTCACCTTGCAGTCCTTCCCTGGCAGATGCTGAGCCATCCCTCCAAGTTGCGCGAATCTTTGAACTGGCAGGTGTATGTAAGGGGTGGATGCTTGATGCGCATGTGTAGGAAGTTGCACGGTTTCAAGTCAGCGCTAAGTAAACAAGTTATATAATAGTGCCTTTAGGATTGAAGCAGGATGTGTAATGTGCTGCAAGACAGATATTTTACATAGAACTGAAAAGAACGTATTGAATTTAACTCCGTGGTATTTTTTTTTAACCTAAGTCTGACAGCAGTAGCTTTGGAAGCCTGGCAGTGTCTTGGATTGACATGGTGAAAATAACAGACTAAATCAGACTAATAACTGATTGTACTAGCTGTCTTATTATCCTACTCCTCAGTGAATCGAAAGAGGTTTGATCGGGCTTGGCAGGCTGGCAGCACGTTGTACCCGGATTGGTAAGTGTGAAGATGAACGATCGGTACTCTACTCTGGATGATGAAGCCCTCCGAAAACTGGTCAGTGTTGTTCATGACTGTTAGCACATGTAAACAGAAGCTCTTGGGGCTATTTTAACTTGTGCAACACTTGAGCAATAAAAGGAGTACAGTCTGTGAAAGGTCAGTAGCCCCGACGTGGGGCAAGTTTTGCTTTGTGGGGTTAGTCTTTGGCAGTGAATGGAGGAGGGGGCATATTAGTTACCCCAGGGAAGATAGTGCTGCATTTAGAATGTCGCTGCCTGCAAGGCAAGCATAAACTGCCATTACCGACAAACACCTTCACGCTAGTTACCCATATGTTTAATACAGTTCTGTTGTTTAATGTTGCATTTAGGAAAACTTGCTTCTATAGCACCCGTAAATCTGAGTGAGAAATGCATACGGGTTTTCTTTCTGTTTTTTTTTTTTTTTTTAACTGTCTGTATGCACCTACAAAAGCTAATTCCGAAAGGAAACTCACAGAATAGTAAAATGTAGTAGGGAGTGTTCATTTTCACAGATTATTTCTTGGCTGACATTTTAATAGCCAGTGTTACACTATCTGCCTTTCACAACCCATTTCTGTTTTTTGGTTTCTTATGGTGGTACTATTTCTTGTCCCTCAGCCCAGGTAGGTTTGTCCTTTGGGTCTTTGGATTTGCCCATATCATAACACATGCATCTAGAAGTACTGGGATTTTCATTCTGAGTGTCCAGTACTCCGGAATCACTGTACAAACTCCGGTACTCTGTTTCAAAAAGGAAACAAACTATAGGAGTTTGTAAATCGGCTGATTTACTATACTTTTTTACAGGAAAGCATAGTAAATCAGCCAAAAGCAGACAGCAGGAATGGAAAAAAGAGGGTGTTCCCTGCTGGGTGATGTCACAGTGATGTCACAAACTGGGCGGAATGTGGGCGGGAGAGGGGGGTGGGATGGACGGGGTTACTGGTGATGCGAGGAGTGTGGCTTTACTCTAGTTTTATCCAGGACGAAAGGTGGCAACCCTATCCAAGCATCATCTATCTCAGGTGGCTCTCGGGAGTATGTTTTTCAGGACAGTAGACCCACAGGAGGCCCTGTCGACTTTGTAATGAGTGATAAAGATATGAGGTCTTGACCAGGTGGCTGCTGCACAAATGTCTATAGGAAGTCTAACAGAAAAGGCAGATGATGTGGACACTGCTCTGGTAGAATGATCCTTAATTTTGTGTTGTAAGGGCATATTAGCAGCTGAATAAACAAATGTGATACAATCAGATAACCACTTTAGAGTTGTTTTAGCCACTGGCATACCTTTTCTGGAATCTGAAAAGGAAACGAAAAGCTGTTCTGATTTCCTAAACTCTCTTGTCCTATCCAAATGAAATCTGAGCTGTCTACGAACATCAAGCTTGTGCAGCATATACTCTAAGTTGTTGGAGTGTTTTGGAAAGAACATTGGCAAATCAATAATTTGGTTAAGGTTAATTTCAGAACAAACTTTAGGCAAAAAAGAGGGATTAGTTCATAGTGAGAGACTGTCAGTATGGAAAATCAAATGAGGAGGCTTTATGGACAAGGCTTGAAGCTCTTGACACTCTGTGGGCAGAAGTGATAGCTACTAAAAAGATAGTCTTCCATGACAAATATTTCAAATTGCATGAGGAACTGGTTTGAAAGGAGGGAGAATAATGCGAGAAAGCATAAAATTTAGATTCCATGGGGTATAAGTGGATTTCACAGGTGGTCTGAGATGAAAAGTCCCTTTAAGAAAGGCTTTGGATAGTTTGTGTGACATTATGTTCAATCCTTCAAATCCAAGGTGAAAATTAGAGATAGCAGCAAGTTGAACTCGAACTGTTGCTGCTGCAGCTCCTTTGTTGAAATTCATGGTCAAGAACTCTAATATGGAGGCCATAGAGGCTTGGTAGGGATCAATGTATTTTGACAGGCCCATATAGAAAATCTTTTCCATTTGCTAAGGTATAGCTTCCTTGTAGAGGATTTATGAGAGGATATTAGAATATGCTGCATTTCATTTGAAAGGTATGGAACCTGGCTATGTTGGCAATTGGAGCAGCCAAGCTGTCAGATTCAGGGACTGAAATGCAGGATGAAGTTTCCCTGATGAGTGCATCAGAAGATCTGGAACTGGGTCCAGAATCCAAGTGTCCTCCAATTGATGAAGTCGAAAGGGGAACCAAATCTGATGATGCCAATGAGGGGCTATTAGAATGATGGTCCTTCCCAGGGCTTTTGCTTTCTGTAGTACATTGGGTATCAAGGGAATTGGTTGGAATGCATACAGGAGACCTGGAGGCCAATCGTATACGATTGCATCCCCTGAGGCTTCTCCCAGAGGGGGAATCAGGGCAAAGTAGCTTCTGCATTTGGTGTTCATGTGGTTGGCGAAAAGGTTGCAGCAAGGCTGGCCCCACCTGTGGAATATCTTGTCCGCTATTTCTTGAGGGACCACTCCTGAGGCAACAAAATTGCTTTGCTCAGCTTGTCTACTATCATGTTGGACTTCCGCAGGATGTGCATTGCTAACAAAGTGCTGGGTGGATGTAGCCCATTGCCATACTCTTAGGGCCTCGTGACAAAGGGGGTAGGACCTGGTTCCTTCTTGTTTGTTCAAGTACCAGACCAGTAATACGTTGTCCATCTGAATCGCAATTGTTCCCAGAGGAAGAGAGTCCTGGAAGTACTGCAACGCGAAAAGTACTGCTCTCATCTCCAGGACACTGACATGCAGATGTGCCTACTGATCGGTCCATGTGCCTTGGGCTGCTCTTCCCAGAAAATGCCCCTCCACCCTCTATCAGGGAAGTGTCCATGGTCACTGTGGCTGCTGGTGGAGGTAGAACAAAAGGACGACCTATCGTAACATGAAGAGAGGTCAACCACCACTGAAGATCCTTTTTGCATGTGTTTGTGATCATTATAAGAAGAGACATTGGGAGCTCTTAAGACCATTAAGTGAACAACAGCCATTGCAGAATCTGCATGTGCATGCGACCCAATGGTATGGCTAATATGGCAGCTGCCATCAAGCCTAACAATTTTAGTACTTCTGATGCTGGAGCCTTGTTTTTGGATATAATATTGTAGACCTGCTGACGGAGTATTAAGACTCTTTCTGCTGGAAGTCTCAAAGTGGTGGTGATGTTGTCCAATTCTGCTCTGATAAAAACGGTATGTTGCAATGGTGACAAGGCAGATTTTTCTGAGTTTACTGCAATGCCTAGATGACTGCAGAGTGAGAGTGGTGTCCCTGGCTTGTATGAGCTGATGCCTGGGGGTGGCGGTGAGGAGCCAATCGTCTAGGTATGGAAACACCTGGAATCCTAAACGCCTCAGGTGAGCCGTGACCACTGCCATACATTTGGTGAACACACTGGGGGCTGTAGTGAGACCAAAGGGCAGGGTTCGAAACTGGTAATGAGTGGCTCCCAGCCGAAGTGCAGATGATCCCTGGATGGTCTGGCCATTTTTATGTGGTAGTACACATCCTGAAGATCTATTGAGCACATCCAATTGTCTTTCCCTAAAAAAGACAAGTATCGACTGAAGCGTGACCATCCAGAACTTCTCTTTCTTGACAGATCTGTTTAATCTCCTGAGGTCCAAAATAGGTCTCCAGTCCCCTATCTTTTTTGGAACTAAAAAGAATCTTGAGTAAGTTCTTGATCCTATCTGGTCTGCTGGGACTGGTTGGATGACTTTTTCTTAGCAACGTTTGGACCTCTACTGTTGCCTGTTCCCTGTAACTGGGTGGAACATCTGGGATTTTTCTTGTCAGTGGAGGGGGTATGGCAAAAAGAATGAAATATCCTCTGGAAATGATACGTCGTACCCAGTTGTCATTTATTTTGAGCCAGGCATCTGGATACAAAGATAAGCGACCCCCGACAGCCTCCAGAGTAGGACAGTCAGGCCTCTTTTCAGGAGCGCTGGCAGGGCTTCCCAAAGAACTGATCTCTGTTGCCCTGGTTTTGCAGACCCCCCTCTGTCGCGAGGGCGGCGTCTTCCATTATTGCCCACTCCTCTGGCCCTGGAGGGGGTTCTCCAAGTGTGTCCTGAAAAGCTCCTTGGGCTTTACGGAGCCACATCTTTCCTCCCCTTTGACCCTTGGTGTAGGGTCTGGTAAGGGTGGAAAAATGGACTCTGACGGCAGACAGAGTTTTTCCTTCCTGTTCACACTTGGTCAAAGTTTCCTTAATCTTTGCCCAAAAGGGACGAGCCATCAAAAGGGGTGTTGACAAAGGATGACTTAAAGGGCTCTGCGAAGGAACACAAGTGCATCCAGGAGCGTCTCCTAAGAGCAATTCCTGTACCCACTTGCTCTGCTTGCTCCATCAGCTGCATATGAAATGAAGCGCATGGATGAGTGTACTATGGAATTGAGAGTAGCAAGCTAGGAGGCAACTTTATCTGAAGCTCCTGCAGCTACTGTACCCTGAAGAGTATCTCCATGCTCTTTTAGGAGATCTCTTTGCAGTCTAGTAAAATGGGTGAGATAGTTGAACGAACGCAGTGCAAAAGTCGCTGAACTATATGTGCGCTTCCCGTATCTATCCATGATCCTAGAATCTCTGTTAGGAGGATGGACAGAGGAAGAAGTTTCTGAAATTTCCTTTTTAGTGGCAGCCACCACCACCATGGCATCAATTGGCACTCCCTTGGTAAGAAAAAATTTTTCCTGGGTGGCAGAAATAAATTTATTAGGCCTCATGAGGACAGGCTCCATGGTGTCCGGAGACTCCCATGCCCTTCGTGAGACCAGCTCCAAAAGCTCATCGAAGGGCGGGGACACCCAAGAGATGGAGAGTTGAGATCCGAAAGCCTTCAGGAGAACTGACTTGTCTTCAGTAGGGTTGGTGGATTGCCAGTCACCCCTTTGCCTAAGGATTTCTAATATCCGAAAAGTCGGTCTGACTATCCTCCCCGGACTTGACCAGAGAGTGTCGACTCCTAGATTCCTCGATTGGCGCCGAGGACACTGGAGCAGGCATTGGCTCCGAAGGCTCAACAATCAAGTCCGACTCCTCTGGCTCCAAAGGACTGGTATGGCTCGAAGGAGGAAAAGTAGTAAATGGGCCTTCAGTTCCAAAGCCGTTTGGGTTGGAGCCGATAAAAATGTAGCAAAGGCCGGTGCCTGTAAAAGCTTCTGCACCACACGATCCACATCCAAATCGGAAAGGCTTATCAAAGATCGAGATGAGTGGATAGAAGGAGGTACAAATTGCAGGAGTGGAGATTTAGGCACTTCGGATATCGGTTCCAGGACCAGGGACCGGCTCTGAAAGGACAAGACGGTCGGCAATGAGGGCTGTGGCGCTGACGTTGACTTTTTTTAGATTTTTTTTTTACTTCAGAAGTAGAAGCCTTAGATGACACTGAGAATTTGCTAGACCTGTCCTGGTCGCTCAAAGCTTCTTGAAAAGAGGGTTTGACTAAACCTTTGTCAATTAACTTTCTCTCCTGAAGAACCCTAGAAGAGAATGACAAATGGAGCAGCTTTCCTGAAGGTGCAATGCTCCCAAACAGTATACACAATTTACATGGCTGTCAGTGACAGACATTTTCTGTCCACATTTTGAACATTTCTTAAATCCTGATTTAGGGTGTTTATCCTTATCCTGGTCAGCCATACTGGAACACACAATCTCAAGAGAGGGTACTGTAATGAACAATACACACCCAAAAAACTATCAAACAAGCCCTTTAAAATTATGGGCTAAAAATACTATTAAAAACACACACACACACACACACACACACACACACACACACACACACACACACACACACACACACACAAACACACACAAACACACACCAACTATTTATCTAAGCACTCTGTCTAGGCTATGTTCTCGTCTTTAGTGAGTGCTGCCAGCACCTGATCCCTACTAATAGGGGGGGGGGGTAGTATGCTGGAGAAGATTTCACCTGGTGGAGTGGGAGGAGTTGGGGGCAAAGTTTGAGCTGAATTTATCAGCTAGCAGATTTGCTATGTCACTCTGATCAGTGAAGGTGGTAACATTCACCACCAGTTCAGCCCACTGATGAACATCGACTTTAAGATTCTGGACATAGCTGAACAAGACCTTGTGATTGCCCTTAACCTGTGGGGCTATCCTGACCTCACAGTTGGCCTTATTGGTGTTAATTTGACCTCTTAATTTCTTGCTTATTTGTATATGAGAGAATTTGCCTTTAAGGGAGTTGTTATTCCCGATTCTGGCCATGAGTTATCTTCTATTTGTATATGCCCTGTTTAGGTAAGGATTCCACCAGTGGGGTTAGTTTTTAGTGTTTGCTGTGGGGTTACTGCAGGTAGTCTCAGCAGCCTCTGTGCAGCCATTAGCATGTTTATATAGGGACTCTGTAAATAATTCAGCATAGGCAGTTGTGGTCTCGAGGTTAGGAAGCCTTGAATTTTGATAAACCCTCACTTAACAGAATGTAGTTTGCCTTAGAACTGTTCCCAACTTTTACTGGTTTGGCTGGGTTATTAAGTGTGATTTTTTTCTTCAAAGGATACAGCTTTGTGATCTGAACTTACTAGTGAGGATGTGACTCAGGGGGAGGGGGGATGCAACATTCTTCCATGTTAGTGAATACCATGTATGATTTGATCATCTGGTTGGAGCATGCATTATCTCCACCAGATTGTTTGTGTTAAAGTCCAGAAAGTGTTGTGCCTGTGAGTGTGAGGCAGTGCAAGTTTCCCAGTCTATTATGGGGTTGTTAAAGTCACACATGAATAGGGTGGTTGGTTGGATGATGAGCACCTCTGGTAGGTTTAGGCAAGAAACACGAGACTCTAGGGACATAGACAGTGACATGTAGCTAGCCACAAAATGGTGAGGGTCTTTATCTATGGTGACTTGTACTTGGATGAGCTCCATGGTATCTTTGTGTTTAACCAACCTGGAGGTATGTTTATTGCTAACACAGATTGAGACACTTCCACATTTGACCCCAGTCTGCACTGTTATTGGTCTAAATGTGTGGAACGCTATGTAGCCTTGCACTTCTGGAGTATTTTCTACAGCTTTAAACCAAGTCACAGTCATGGCACTGATGTTTACATTCTCCAGAATGAGGAGGGCTTGAAGGGTGTGGAGTTTTTTTTTTGTTTAGGCTCCTAGCACTGGGCAGTAACACCTTAAGGATGCTTGGAGACATTTTCACTATATTGGTAGATTTGTCTTTTTGACATTGCCTAACAAAGGCTCTAAAGGAGTGGATAACGTTTTAGACTATATCTGAAAACCTAGGGGATTGGACTGATGCAGACCCATCCTTGACAAAGCAGTATGGGTCTGTTGACCATGTCCACCTATGCTGACAGATATTAGATCCCCCTGGGGTGACAACAGAAACTAAGCCAATTATTAAAATCAATCATTTTATATCCATACTGTGGCATGGCAAAGAAGAAGTGGGATTGTCAGAGAGATGAAGAACGTAGACAGGAGTATAAGGAGATGAGGTGCATGGCAAAGAGAAAGGTGGCGAAGGCTAAGGATAAGGCATATGAAGAGTCGTATGAAAGGTTGGACACTAAGGAGGGAGAAAAGGACCTGTGCCGATTGGCTACACAGAGGGACCGAGCTAGGAAAGATGTGCAGCAAGTAAAGGTGATAAAAGATAATGAGGGAAACATACTTACAAGCAAGGAGAGTGTGTTGAGCAGATGGAAAGAATACTTTGAGGGGTTGATGAATGAAGAGAATGAGAGGGAGAGAAGGTTGGATGATGTGAGGATAGTGAATCATGAAGTGCAATGGATTAGCAAGGAGGAAGCAAGGATAGCTATGAAGAATGGAAAGGCTGTTGGTCCAGATGACATACCTGTGGAAGCATGGCGGCGTTTAGGTGAAATGGCAGTGGAGTTTTTAACCAGATTGTTTAATGAAATTCTGGAAAGTGAAAGGATGCCTGAGGAATGGAGAAAAAGTGTTTTGGTACAGATTTTTTAAGAATAAGGGTGATGTGCAGAACTGTAGTAACTACAGAGGGATTAAATTGATCAGTCACAGCATGAAGTTATGGGAAAGAGTAGTGAAAGCTAGGTTAAGAAGGGACGTGATGATTAGTGATCAGCAGTATGGTTTCATGCCGGGAAAGAGCCCTACAGATGCAATGTTTGCTCTGAGAGTGTTGATGGAGAAGTACAGAGAAGGTCAGAAGGAGTTGCATTGTGTTTTTGTAGACTTAGAGAAAGCATATGACAGGGTGCCTAGAGAGGAGTTGCGATATTGTATGAGGAAGTCGGGAGTGTCGGAGAAGTATGTAAGAGTGGTACAGGATATGTACGAGGGTAGTGTGACAGCAGTGAGGTCTGCGGTGGGAGTGACGGATGCATTTAAGGTGGAGTTGGGATTACATCAAGGATCAGCTCTAGCTCTTTCTTATTTGCAATGGTGATGGACAGGTTGACAGACGAGATCAGACAGGAGTCCCCGTGGACTATGATGTTTGCAGATGACATTGTGATCTGTAGTGAGAGTAGGGAGCAGGTGGAGGAGACCCTGGAGAGATGGAGATATGCTCTAGAGAGAAGAGAAATGAAGGTCAGCAGGACTAAGACAGAATATATGTGTGTGAATGAGAGGGAGGATAGAGGAATGGTGAGGATGCAAGGAGTAGAGGTGGCGAAGGTGGATGAGTTTAAATACTTGGGATCAATAGCTCAGAGTAATGGTGAGTGTGGAAGAGAGGTGAAGAAGAGAGTACAGGCAGGATGGAGTGAATGGAGAAGAGTATCAGGAGTGATTTGTGGCAGACGAGTACCAGTAAAAGTGGAAGGGAAGGTCTGCAAGAGGGTAGTGAGACCAGCTATGCTACATGGGTTGGAGACAGTGGCAGTGACATAAAGGCAGGAGTTAGAGCTGGATGTGGCAGAGTTAAAGATGTTAAGATTTGCACTGGGTGTGACGAGGGTGGACAGGATTAGGAATAAGTATATTAGAAGGTCAGCCCAGGTTGGAACGTTTGGAGACAAAGCCAGAGAGGCAAGATTACGTTGGTTTGGACATGTGCTGAGGAGGCATGCTGAGTATTTTGGGAAACAGATGCTAAGGATGAAGTTACCAGGTAACAGGAAAAGAGGAAGGCCTAAGAAGGTTTATGGATGTGGTGGGAGAGGACATGCAGGTGGTTGGTGTGACAGAGCAAGATGCAGAGGCAGGAAGAAATGGAAATAGATGACCTGCTGTGGTGACCTCTAATGGGAATAGCCGAAAGAAGATGATAACGACTATGGCTTCATCATCCTTGGTGAATGTAGAATGTTACGAAATGCAAGGCTCGCACCTATCTGTGATACACATTTCAAGAGATCCGTTATGCCTCTTTGCATATAGTCCTGTGAGGTATGTCTCAGGTCATTTTCACCCAATTAGACTGACAGAATCATATTGGTACCTGGGGTGCAGTGCCTTGAAAACGTTTATGATATTGCGGATCCTGGCTCCATCTTCTCCTTGTCTAACCCGGTGAATGAGGCATCTGTATGTCACACAATAGAGTTCTCAATGACAACAGTATTAGATAAAGTATATGCTTGCCTTGTGGACTTTGCTGTTCAAGGATCACTGACTATAGGTTTATTAGAAATGTCACAGGGGACTCCATAATAAAACATACTGATCGATCTCGCTCTAATCAGGATGAACAAAGAGAAAATAACAGTTGCCAATCTGTAGCTAGGGTCTGCCAAATTATGGAAGTACTCAAGTCATTACATCACAGGTACCAGTATAATTTCATCACAGTCCATGTAGGTGTAAATGACCTGCGATGTACCTCCCTGCACTATATGAAGAGAGACATTAAGGAGCTTCTGGACTACCTGTCTCAGGCTGGTACAAGTCTAGTACTGCACAGCATATAACCTTCATAAAGGATGATGCAATATAAGCAAAATATGACAGATTTAACAACTGGCTGAGTTTTTGGTGTCATTCTAATGGGATCCAATATTTGACAGCATGAGAAGACATGGTTAGCAGACCACATCGCTTTGCCAGAGATGGTTTGTACCTGTCCACTCTACGCATCTGAATACTGGATTAAACTTTATCCACCCCCATATAGCCATTTTAAGTCAATGCCAAATTAGCAAACCTACAGACATAGTGAAATCAACTCAACTGAACTGCAAGGTGTTACTGCTCAATGCCAGGAACCTAAACAGAAAACTACACTCCCTCCAAACCTTCCTCACCCTCAAGAATACAGACATCTGTGCAGTTACCGAGACGTGGTTTAAGGCTGCAGAGTGTGTTCAGGCAGTGCAAGGTTTCAGTACCTTCCACACTTTTAGACCAGCAGCTACACAGACAGGGACTAAAGGTGAAGGTGTCTTGATATACAGTGGATATAAAAAGTTTACACACCCCTGTTAAAATGCCACGTTTTTATGATATAAAAAATGAGAACACAATAAATCATTTCAAAACTTTGCCCACCTTTAATGTGACCTATAACCTGTACAATTCAATTGAAAAACAAATCTGTTAGGTGAAAAAATATAAAAAATAAAAAACGTACAATACGCTGGGTGCATAAGTGTGCACACCCTTAAACTAATACTTTGTTGTGTGTGCACACCCTCTTAAACTAATACTTTGCTGAAGCACCTTTTGATTTAATTACAGAATTCAGTCTTCTTGGGTACACATCTGCCATCAATTAGAGACACCCTGATTAACCCCAAATAAAGTTCAGCAGTCCTAGTAGGACTTTCCTGACATTTACTCACTTGCCTACTACACCAAAAACCATGGTTTGCAGAGCTTACAAAGCATCAAAGGGATGCCATTGTTGAAAGGTATCAGTCAGGAGAAGGGTTCAAAAAAAATTCCACAGCATTGGATAAACCACGGAACACAGTGAAGACAGTCATCAAAAAGTGGAGAAAATATGGGACAACAGTGATGTTTGCAAAGAACTGGACGTCCCTCCAAAATTGTTGAAAAGACAAGATGAAAACTGGTCAGGGAGACTGCCAAGAGGCCTACAGCAACACTGAAGGAGCTGCAAAAATTTCTGGAAAGTACTGGTTGTGTATTACATGTGACAACAATCTCCCGTATTCTCCACGTCTGGACTATGGGGTAGGGTTGCAAGACGGAAGCCTTTTCATACACAGAAAAACATCCAGGCCAGCTAAAATTTGCAAAACAATACATCACATCTCCCAAAAGCATGTGGGAAAATGTGTTATGGTCTGATGAGACCATGGCTGAACTTTCTGGCCACAATTCCAAAAGGTGTGTCTGGTGCAAAAACACTTCACATTACCAAAAGAACACCATCCTCACGGTGAAGCATGGTGGTGGCAGTATCATGCCTTGGGGTTGGTTTTCTTCAACTGGAACTAGGGCTTTAGTCAAGGTGGAGAGAATTATGAACAGTTCCAAATACCAGTCACTTTTGGCCGAAAACCTTCAGGCGACTGCTAGAAAGCTGAAGATGAACAGGAATTTCACCTTACAACATGAATATGACCCCAAGCATACATCCAAATCAACAAAAGAATGGCTTCACCAGAAGACAGTTAAAGTTTTGGAATGGCCCAGCCAGAGATCAGACCTAAATCCAATAGAACATCTGTGAGGTGACCTGAAGAGGGCTTTGCTCAAGAGATGCCCTCCAATATGACAGATTTGGAGCGCTTTTGCAAGGAAGAGTGAGAAAATATTGCCAAGTCAAGATGTGCCATGCTAAGACTTCTACCCAAGAAGATTGAATGCTGTAATTAAATCAAAAGGTGCTTTAATGAAGTAGTAGTTAAAGGGTGTGCACACACAACAAAGTATTAGTTTAAGGGTGTGCACATTTATGCAACCAGTGTATTTGTGCATTTTTTATTTTTTTATATTTTTTTTCCCCTAACAGATTTATTTTTCAATTGAATTGTACAGGTTTATATGTTACATTAAAGGTGGGAAAAGTTTTGAAATGATTTATTGTGGTCTCATTTTTTTATATCACAAAAAAACTGGCATTTTAACAGGGTTGTGTAAACTTTTTATATCCACTGTACATCAATAGCAAGCATCCCTCTAGTGATCAAACAGGATGAGGTGGTGGAGTTTCTCCACATGCAGATCACCATAGATAAAATCCCTTACCATCCCATAGCCAGCTATAGATCACCATTCAAATCCCAAGAAACGCACAGCACTTACTCAGACCTACTGAAGACTTACCATACAACCAAACATCCTACTCTCGGGAACTTTAATTACCCCTCTACAGACTACGAATCCTACATGGCCTCAAATCTGAAGGCACAGAGATTCCTGGACTTCATAAATATAGACCGCCTTGAACAGTTAGTGCATACATCCACTAGAGGCTCCAACATATTGTACCTTGTACTCTCAACTATGGGAGATCACCACACCCCACCCTTGTGTCACCCCACTCTGGTAAGATCTGACCATAAATCTCCTTTGAAATCAAATGTAACTCAGTAACCCCTGCAACAGTTAGAAACTATACCAAGGCAAACTACCTTTTAAGTGATAGTTTATCAAAACTTCAGTGCCCTTACAAACCCAGAGAAAACAGCAGCCTATGCAGAATTGCTCACAGAAACTCTGTACAACCATGCCACTGGCTGCACACAAGTTGTTGTACCTACCAAAAGGAAGCCCAAAGCTAACTCCAAAAACAAACCACCTTGGATGTACAACAAAATAAAAAAAAATAATGGCTAACACCAGGAAGTGCAACTCCCACAAAGATAAGATCTCATTTATCAAGCTAAAGAGGCAACATACACAGCTAATTAAGATCAATGAAGCCAAGGTTAAGAAAGCTTGCCAAGCAAAAGACAGCCATAAGGCCTTTTACAGTTATTTCACAAACCTCAAAGGCAGCACACTAGTGGTTAAATAGTGCCACATTCACTGAAAGCTGGGTGATGTAGTAAAGCTGTTGGCTGACAAATTCATTTCAAACTTTAGCCACCACTCACATCCAGCAACCTACCAAGAAATACCCGCAAACATAACCCCATCCAACTATAACTAAACAGCATGTCCTAGCTGCTCTTGCTAAGGCCAAGAACACTGCCTCAATGGGTCCTGATAATATCCCAGGATGCCTCTGGAATAGTTTAAAATATGACTTATCAGGGCCACTGGAGCCAATATTTGATTACAGTCTCAAAACAGGCTTTGTGCCACAAAAATGGAGGACTACAAAGATCACTTCCCTTCATAAGGGCAGACCAACAGATCCCAGAATCTACAGATCCATTAGTCTGGTTAGTTTTATTTGCAAAGCCATGGGAATAATTATCATGGAAACAAGGACATAGGAGACCTCCAAATACTGGATCCATCCCAGTTTGGCTTTGTCAAAGGAAAGTCATGCTTACAGAACCTGATGCACATCTGTAAAAAGGTCACCAAGATAATGGATGAGAATAAAACGGTGTATACTACAGTGCCTACCTTGATCTGGCTACAGCATTTGATACAGTACTCCAGTTGGGCATTGTTAAACTGATAGAGCTGGTCATAAACCCCTTTATAATATGCTGGGCACCTAGCTGGTTCATGTACAGAAGCCAAGGAGTTAGAAGGCCACCTCCACAAAGAGGCTAGTCACCAGTGCAGTTCCTCATGACTGAGCTGGGTTCACACCTCTCTCTCAAAAGTCAAAGCCAGCGTCAAAGCCTCTGCCTGACCAAGTTCCCAAGATGCAAAAAACCTACAGCAAGGTCTAACACAGACAAATGATGTGCCAAACCCAAGGTATTAAAGCTCCATGTCAAGAAATGCATTATTGTACCCTTTGGGAAGACAACTACCTCTGGAAACAACACTGTCAATAAAACACTCCTAAGAATTGACTCACTAGTCAGGGACCTGGGAACCCATGTAGATAGCAACCTAGCCTTTGACAAACATGTGTCCAAGGTACTAAGAAAATCCATCTATGTTGCTCAACTTAAAAGTAAAGGTATGGCTTCCAAGTCCAGAGAAGTCATCACACCACTGTACTTGGCCCTCATGAGACCCATCATAAACTATAATGCCCTCTTCAGTACATACCTGACCATTCACATGTAGCAACTGGAACACTGACAAAGGTTAATGACAAAAGGAATAGAAGGCATAAGCACAATGTCCTGTTTGACTTGCCTAAAAGCCCTATTTCTATACTTGGTTTCTTACAGACTGCTGAAAGGTGATCAATGTCTGGCATGCAGGGCATCTTTGGACCCTGCTCTGATGAACCTTTTGCGCATCTGCAAAACAAACAGCATCACAGCTACTAGATACAAAGACCTAAATTTTGCTTGTGACAAACAGTACATGTTGGAGAGACCGATATGCATCTCAGAGAATTCCCATGCTCTAGAATTGGCTCTCTAACCCCATGAAACAAAATCCGTCCCTAACCCTATTTAAGTGTTAAGATGGACCATTGGATGGAAATAGGAAATTCAGCCCTGGTCTGGCACTTATGTCTCTGATGGAGCAATGCAGCCAGTAAATCATGTCATAACCATAAATCACCCCCATACAAATGTCTAAAACATAAAACTTGTAGGTCACAGTTGGGTTGCATGGCTAGGTTTATAAAGGCCCTTGTGGTCATTAATCTAGTATATACCTATGAATCTTTATGGAAGCAGCTTGGCAAAACCAACTGCAGGCTCCTGACCCATGTCATTAATGCAAGCAATGACCTTTCAGCAGAGGTAAGCAATGCAGCGGACTATCCCACCTCCATCCACACAGGATAGAAGAGTTATCACTCACTCCTATCCAGCTCCTGCAGCACTCAAGTCATCAGATGATTCCAGGACATTTGAACTGCAGTCAAAGCTTTCTCTAAGCCATGGGGAGAGTTTTTATAATTCTTTCCTTTTTTTAAGCCTATTTCTTTGAATATTCTCTTGTCTGATCAAAGTAAATCTTGTTGAAGTTTAACTCCTTTTAATAACAATACCTGCTGAGTTCATCGCTACTGTTAGTGGTGGTGTGTACCCAAATAGCTATCAATTTCTACATGCAATACGATTAAAAATACTCTTTAGGAAGTCCACATTTTCAGTGTCATCTAAAACTTACAAAACAGTCTTGACCCTTTAGAAACTCACAGCTCAAAACTTATGCGCTAATCAGTTTTTTTGTCTCCTTCAGACTTAATTTGCTTAGTAAACTTCTCTCAGCAAATCACTTATTAAGTCAGTGCTCCCAGACAATCAGTGTTGAGAGGTATTTGTACCTAATGTGTTTACCTGGTCAGAAAAATAAATACATAAACAACAAGGTATCACTGTGTTCACAAGTTACTTAACCTGGTCTCACAAGACGTCAGTAGGTTGTGGTATCACTGACACTGGCCTCACAAGGCTGCTACTTTACTAAAACTAATTTTCAGTAGAAGAGTTATACATTTTTGGTATTTCACTAGTGGGAAGCAGATGTTATTCCTGTTCTAACCACAAGTATCTGGGTATTGATTATTGGCCTAGGAAATGTCAATGACAGCAGAACAGATGCAACTGAGTAAAGAGTAGTCTTTTGTCATGCTTCAGGGGAGAGACAGTAAGGAGGAGACTGGTGAGGTCTTGGTGTATGATCAACCCCTGAAAGAGAATAGGGGCCAACTCCAAACAAAAAGTAAAAGGCAAATGTATTCCTAATGACTATAAACAGGATGTGAAGACAGGAAACATCATCAAATACAACTCCCCTTATTATCACTAGGGAACAGGTCCTTAATGCTCTCTCTCTAAGACCAAGAACACTGCATCAGTGGGCCCAGACAATACCCCAGGATGTCTTTTAAATAGCAAGAAACATGACCTATCAGGGCCTCTGAAATTATTATTCAACTGTAGCCTCCAAACAGGCTTCGTGCCTCATGAATGGAAAAAGGCAACAGTCATCCCTCTGCAAAAAGGTGGGACATCTACAGACCCTAGAAACTACAGACCCATAAGTCTCACTAGTCTTCTATGTAAAACCATGAAAATAATTATCATGGAGATGATCAATAGAGATATAGTAAACCTCCAGACACTGTACTCAACCCAGTTTGGTTTTGTCATGGGCAGATCATGCCTATTCAACCTGGTGGACTTCTTTAAGAAAGTCACCAAAGCAATGGATGAGGGCAAAATCATTCGCACTGCCTACCTTGACCTGGCAAAGGCATCTGATACAATACCACACTCGGGCATTGTTGACAAACTCAGGAGTTTAGGTATAAACCTGTATTTCGCCCGGTGGATAGCCAAACGGCTCACAGACAGGTCCCAGGAAGTTAGAATTGGGGAGTCCACCTCTATAAAGAGGCCAGTCACAAGTGGAGTTCCTCAGGGATCAGTCCTTGGACCGCTCCTTTTTAGCATTTACTTCTCAGAAGTCAAGGCCAATGTCAGTGGTCTCTGACTGACTAAATTTGCAGATGATTGCAAATTAGGAGCCATCACTGAATCTCACACTGACACAAATGTTTTCCAGGAGGAGCTGACACAGACAAATGACTGGTGTCAGAGCTATGGACTAAAACTAAATGCCAAGAAATGCCTAACAGTATCCTTTGGGAAGTCATCCATCCCTGGTAACTATCATACTGACAACACATCCCTTAGAGTTGACCCAGTAGTCAGACAGTAATCTAACCTTTGATCACCATGTGTCTACAAAGGTGAGGAGGTATTTTTCCACTATCGGGGCATCACTTGCAATGTGGAAGCCCACAACCGCAAAGATCGTACAGCTGTCAGCCCTGACGTAGCATTTTTGAAAGGCAAAAGAAACACAGACTTACGTGCTGCAGTGTTTATTTGGTTTTACAGAAATATCAGTTCATATGTATGTATTACAGAAGCAGAACAGTTTACCAGCACATGATGTAAAGGAAGCATAACTTCAGCCAAAGAAATACAAGGATGTCAGTGAAACCAGATATAGTGCGTCTGCCTGTCATATAGGTACCACACAAACAGCCTTTCACACTGAGATTGCATTGCACCAACCTGAAACCTGACAGACTTGGTTGACAAATTAGAACTGAGTTTGGAATCCATAACAATCACAGCACAGCAAGGAACAATTAAGTATGAGGCATAAAAGTTGAAATGTCTGTTAACATAGCAGAGAATAGGGCATTCTTGGGATTGGCACGTCTCCACTCTTTCATTATGGAGAATTCCTTTCTCCTGGAATAATTGAATTGCTGAGTTTTCCTCATTTGGCAATTGCCAGATAGTAAAATCCATGAGGGGTGGGAAAGAAGCACTGGGAAAATAACTGTCTGTGGGGTACCCACTTAAGCATCAGCTGTGAAATCACTGCGAGTGCATTCTAAAATTCCAAGTGCTCTTAACAAGTGTTGCCCCGATAACGGAAAAGTACCGGTGAGGAAATCATTCTATGTTGAGCAACTTATAAACAAAGGTATGGTATCTAAGTCTAAGGAAGCCACTGTTCCACTGTATGTGACATTTGTCAGACCTTCGAGTACAATGCACCCTATGGTATGTACCTAACCTGGCATATCCAGCAACTGGAACGTCCACAGTGGTTCCTCACTAAAAGAATACAGGGTGTAAGTAATATGTCCTATGCAGACCGCCTCAAGGCCCTATCCCTGTATTCAGTCTCCTACAGGCTTTTGAGGGGAGATCTATGCCTGGCCTACAGGGCATTGTCAGACCCCACTCTGATGGACCTCCTGCATATCCACACAGCAAACAGTACCAGACTTACCCATTCTAAAGACTTGAACCTTACCTGTGATATAAATAGGACCTGCTGGAGAGATAGGTATGTATCCCAGAGACTACCCAGTCTATGGAATAGGCTCCCCATTCATGTGAAGCAGGGTTCCTCCCTAATCCAATTCATGTGCAACCTGGACAATTGGATGGGAAACTGGAAATTCATCTCTGGTTTGGCACCTATGTCTCTAACACAAATAGGTAACCTATAAATGGTTCATCTCCCAGGCCCATGCTTAGGTTTATCAAGGGTATCAGAACTTGTCAGAGATTTGGGATGCATGGCTAGGCTTAAAAAGGCCCTTTTGATCTTTAGTCTAGTAAACACCTATGAACCTATCTCCATCCCCATGCAGGTAATATATGAAGATTGTGAAAGGGGACATTATGTAGGGCCTTCTGGTTCCTGATAAACTACTTGAAAATCTCAAAGGAAGTGAAGCTACCAACAGTCGCCTTCCAATGTAGGCAATTTCTTTAAGCAGAGATGACAAAATATCTCCACGGATAAAGGCAGACTCAACCCTCTTTTCCCACTGGGAAAAAGAGGGTGCAAGACTGCAGTAACAAATGTACAGAATTAAAGGATTTTTAAATGGATCATAGCCCTGGAGATCAGAGGCTTGCAGATAGGGATAAAGTACCTGAAAAATGTCATCTAATCAGGACTCTGTGTATAATCTCTATTTTTCAGAATAATAAACTGTACCCTGGTTGAATTACTCAAGTGGGAGCACATTGCAATGTTCAATATTATCTGAAAAAAAAGTCCAAATCTGGCTTCAAAAAAGGATAGCAAAGAATGACTTTGGTCCATGATTCTTCCCCCCCAGCTCCCACTGGCTCTTGTCATAAAGAACTTTCTTTCCTTCCCTCTAATACTAACAGATAAGCCTTCCTTCCTACCAATGTATAATAATGTAGCACTTTTACAATTTATGCTATGCCTCTTGGGGAGCAGCAAATAGAAATGGATGTTATTAAATCAGTATATTACCACTGCCTACAGAGTGAGTGTGTGGTCGTGCTGTGGTGGTAACATGCAAAACCAGAAGCAAGAATGGTTATAAAATAAAAGGAGGCAAGGTAGATAGTTTTGAATTTCTTCATTTACAAAAACTTGTGCTTACAATATGACAACAGGTAGGAGACAGCATACCTGTTCCTCAAAGCCGACCATATTCATGGCATTACACATACCCCGGTACTTCATACTCCAATGCTGCACCATCTCCTCACTTCCATACTTATGATTGATGTACCTACAAGATAAAGGAGATACATTTATGACTTAGCCTTACTAAGGAATGTAAACACAGTTGCTTTAATAAAGAACAGATGAACAAAACAACAAACTAAGTAAAAAGTATTGGAAGAGGCAGACCAGGATCCACAAACGGTCTTTATTGAACGCTTTTGTTTTCTAAAATAAAAAACTTCATCAGAATAAGGCAAATACAAAGAATCAACAACTGACCCAACTTTTGTATAACACTCGATCACATAGGTGTTGATTGTCAATTCACTTAAAGGTATAAGCCTCTGAAACGCATTCAAAACCCACACAAAACATTAAATATACGGCCTAATAGGTACAGAATAGCATTTACAATATAAAATTATTTCATAAATATTAAAAATAGACAGCATATAAAATTGCATGCAGAATGTTAAGAAACTGTGTGTGCTAGTTATTTTAAGTATAGCTATAGGAATTTTACAAAGTTTTTATATTTATACACAGTTTCTTAACATTCTGTATGTAAATTTATATGCTGTCTATTTTTAATATTTATGAAATCATTTTATATTGTAGATGTTATTCTCAATAAAGACAGTTTGTGGATCCTGGTCTGCCTCTTCCAATACTTTTTACAGTTACTTTAATCTACATTTCTTGGAATGTTCAAATTAACAGTTTTATAGACAGATGTAAAAAAAAAAAACACAAGCAAAAGCACCAAATCTAGTACACTGAAAATTTCTAAGTACAATCACACAAGATCAAATAGAGTAAATAAAAAGCCATGCAGTATTACTGTTGCATCATCTTTACCTGCAGAATTTCATTTGTGTGGATCCTGCAGTCTCTATAATAACTTAAAACACATACGTGAACAACACATTTTGCCCTCCATTCTTTTTATGCTGTCTGGAGTAGACTTTAGATATTTTCCTGTAACTGTGAAGACTCAATTTTATATGGCTTTAATTTCAGTTTAACAATTGGTCATGGCAAATGAACAGTTTCCGAAAAAAAAAAAATGCTTTCTGTTCTCACGTTCGTTGCCGTGAATTACCATTGTTTAATAAACTTTCCACTTTAAAACAGTAGTGTACTACATTTTCATTTACATAATGGGCAGATATGAAATAAAAAGAAGTTATGTACTCACCATAACGTTCCATGTTGGTAGCCCATCTCACCCTTCATTTTTACATATGGGTTCGGAGCCGATCCCTGGCTCTGACTCAGCCGATTTTCAAGCTCGAAGACTTCTGGTTGGCAAGTGGCTAAGCAGGTATCCCATGGAGCACCAGTGCAATCCCCAGATCTTGTTTGCTGCTCACTAGCGATAGAAAGAGATAGAAAGAAACCCTTAACCAACAAACCAATACTAAAGGGTCGCCAACCAAGAAATTTATAATATTACCGCCAGATCTTCCAGGATGGGGGCAGGAGGGAGGGTTGGTAAAAATGAAGGGTGAGATGGACTACCAACATGGAACGTTATGGTGAGTACACAACTTCTTTATGTTACGTAGTCCAAGCTCACCTTCATTTTTACATATGGGACAGCATCCCTAGCGTCTTATTCTTGGGTGGCTCATTGGAAGATACTCCTGAGCACCGTGGAGCCAAAGGATGCTCTACCCCTAGAAGCCAAATCCAACTTATAATGAGTAATGAAGGTGTGAGGGGTAGCCCACGTAGCTGCTGCACAGATATGATCAATTGGTACCCTGGCTTGGAAGACTGCAGAGGTAGACAGAGACATGGTAGAGTGAGACTTGATCCTGTGGAGTAAGTGTCTGCCCTCCGAGCTGTAGATGAAAGCTATGCAACTCGAAATCCAGTTAGACAATGTCACCTTTGAAACTGGTAAACCCAATTTGGAAAAAGAAATGAACAACTGGGTCTGACTTCCGAAATTGTTTGGTCCGTTGCAAATAGAAACGCAGCTGTCTGTGAACATCCAACTGGTGAAAACGGTATTCCGCTGCATTGCTATGATTCGGAAATTCAATGTGGCAGAAGAACAAACTTTGGGAACAAACGAAGGATTGGTAAGTAAAGAAACCCTGTCTTTATGAAAAACTAAATTAGGTGGCTTAATAGACAGGGCATGTATCTCAGAAACATGTCTGGCTGATGTAATAGCTACCAAAAACACAGTCTTCCAAGACAAGTACTTTAAGGAAGCTGAATGAGATGGTTCAAAAGGAAAAGGTGGGGATGTTAGTTAAGACAACACAATTTAAATCCCAAGAAGCCACAGGTTCCTGTAAAGGTGGTCTCAGCAAGGTGGCTCCTCTTAAGAAGGTTTTACATAACTTATGAGACATAAGGTTAACATTTGGAGATCCCAAATAAAAAGTGAAATAGCCACCAATTGTACTTTGATGGTGGCCACGGCAGATCCCTGCTGAAAAAGCTCTGAAAGGAATTCCAGAATTACGGGAGCGGTGTAAGGATCCACTTTCATTTTCTGTGCCCAAATAGAAAACCTTTTCCACTTACTGTCATACAGCCTTCTGGTTGATGGTTTGTGTGAGGATAAAAGAATATGGGACACTGATGATGAAACATCATGAAGCCTGACTAGAGATGGAACTGGATCTGCCAAGCTGTCAATTTGAGGGCGTAGAGAGAGGAGTGTAGCGAACCCGACATGTGGGTCAATAGATCTGGAATGGAGTCCAGGATCCAAGGATCGTCCAGGAGAAGAGGATCGAGGAAGGGAAACCAGACCTGACGAGGCCAGTAAGCAGCAATGAGGATCAACTTGCTTCCCAGTCGGGTGGCTTTCTGTATCACTTTGGGGATAAGAGGGAATGGAGGGAAGGCACAGAGAAGTCCCGTGGGCCAATCGTGTACCAGAGCGTCTCTGGAAGCTACCCCCAGAGGGGGAATTAGGGAAAAATAACTGCTGCACTTGGCATTGACTGGACTGGCAAAAACTGTCACAGCAAGGTTGTCCTCATTTTAGGAAAACCTGTTCCACTATTTCCCATTTTAGAGACCACTCGTGGGGCAGCAGGATTGCCCGGCTCAGCTTGCCAACTATCATGTTGGTTGTCCCCGGAATGTGCATTGCCACCAGAAAGCGCTGGGAAGAAATCGCCCATTCCCAAACTCGCATGGCCTCTCGACAGAGTGGGTAAGATCTGGTACCGCCCTGTTTGTTGATATACCACACAACCGACATGTTGTCCGATTGTATCGCAATCGTCCCTGGAGGAAGAAGGTCCTGAAGTGCTTGCAACGCCAGAAGCACCACTCTCATCTCCAGAATGTTGATATGCAGATGAACCTCATATTCTTGCCATGTGCCGTGGACCGTCCTGCCCAGATAATGCCCACCCAACCAACCTGGGAGCCATCCGTGGTCACAGTGGCAACAGGTTGGGCAGGCACAAAGGGAGCTCCTGTGAACAAGTAGTTGGGGGATATCCACCAACAAAGGTCCTTTTTGCATGATTCTGTCAGCAGAATAGAGTGATTCAGCAGCAGATATTGGAACGACCACTGGGAGAACAGGAGCCATTGAAGGATTCTCATATGCAACCTGGCTAGAGGTATTAACAGAATGGTTGAGGCCATTGTTCCAAGAAGTTGAAGAATCCACTTTACTTTGACCTTCCAAAGTGGGAGAAGCTGCTGAACTTGTGAGATGAGGTTTTGTGCTCTTTCGGCGGGAAGACGAACTGTCATATCCACTGTGTTTACCTCTGCGCCTATAAAAATCACAGATTGCGAGGGCAGTAATGCAGATTTTTCCCAATTTATGAAGATCCCTAGTTGAGCACAAAACTGGATGGTGATGTCCCTATTTTGGAGAAGTAGATGCCTGGTGGTGGTGGTGGGGGGGGGGTGGTCAGGAGCCAGTCATCCAAATACGGAAACACCTGGAATCCCTGACGTCTCAGGTGAGCTGTCACTACTGCCATGCATTTGATGAATACCCTGGGGGCTGTGGTGAGACCAAAGGGCAAAGCATGAAACTGATAATGACTGGCTCCCAGCCAGAAGCGCAGATACCTCCTTGACGCCTTGTCCATTTTTATATGGTAGTAGGAGTCTTGGAGATCTAGAGAGCACATCCAATAGATTTCCCTAACACCGGGAGTATCGACTGCAGTGTTACCATCCAAAACTTGTCCTTTTTCACGGATTCGTTTAATCTGCTGAGGTCCAATATTGGCCTCCAGTCTCTGGTTCATTTTGGGACTAAAAATAACCGGGAGTAAGTTCCAGATCCTATCTGGTCTGCTGGCATGGGCTGGATGACTCTTTTTGAGAGCAAGTTGTTGATCTACACAGTTGCCTGATCCCTGTGATTGGGTGGAACATCTGGGATCTTCTTGGGAACAAACGGTGGAAAGGAAAAGGGTATGATATAGCCCCTGGTAACAACTCTTTGTACCCACTTGTCTTGGGTTATATTTAGCCAGGCTTCTGGGATACAAAGAGATGCGACCCCCGAGTGGCCCCAGAGAAATGCAGTCGAGCCCCACATCAGGAGCGTTGATAAGGCCACCCTCGAAAGGAACCACGGCCTTGCTGGTATTGCGGACCACCCCTGCCTCTAAGGCGACATCTACCATTTCCTCCTCTGCCTCTGAAGGAGGATTCACTGTGTGTGTCTGGAAAGGCCCTCTGGGACTTTTTGAACCACATCTTAACTCCACTTTGACCTTTGGAGTATAGCCAAGACGGGACGGTAAAATGGACTCCCATGGCAGAGAGAGTCTTTGCTTCATGTTCACACCAAGTGAGTGCATCTTTCACCTTGGAACCAAACAAGGAGGAACCATCAAATGGGGAATTGGTGAAGGTGGACTTAAACAGCTCTGCAAAATTGCACAAGCGCATCCAGGAGTGGCGCCTAAGGGAAACTCCTGAACCCGCTGCTCTGCTCGCTCCATCAGCAGCATGAGATATTAGCTGCATGGAGGAGTTAACTACGGAATTTAGGGTGGACAACTGAACAGAGACCATAACTGGGACTCCCTCAGGGCAAGCACCCTGTATGGAATCTCCTAACTCCTTGAGGAGATCCCTCTGCAACCTCGTGAAATGGGTAAGATAGTTCAGGGATCGAAGTGTAAAGGCTGCTGAACTAAATACGTGCTTCCCAAATCTGTCCATCTGTCGAGACTCCTTGTTTGGTGGATGTACAGAGGAAGAAGTCTCTGCCAACTCCTCCTTCGTGGCTGCCGCCACCACCATGGCATCTACGGGAATGCCCTCAGACGAATTCTTTTCCAGGAGGGGCAGACAGGAACTTATTTGGTCTTCTAGGTACTGGCTCCAGGGCATCAGGAGTATCCCACACCTTTTGACTAACCAGATCCATTAGCTCGTCGAAAAGTGGAGACACCCAAGAGGCAGAGGGTTGAGACCAGAAAGCCTTCAGGTACACAGACTCTTCATCAGAACGGTTGACAGTGGGCCAGTCGCACCTCTGTTTAAGGATCTCTAGAATGTCCACAAAGGAGACATCAGAGGACGACTTAGAAGACCCCTCCAACTCATCGAGGTCAGTGTCCGATGTCAGAGACTCATCCTGGGAGTCGATATGCTTCCTCTTGCATACTCTCTTCCGCGGGGGTTCCTCAAAATGACCTTCATGGGGATGCCCCAGAAGAGTGGGGGCCACCAGCTGGTGGCTCCTGAGGCTGTGGGTTTCTGCTGTCTCCGGAGAGAGTAGGGACTGAGACTGAAGTGGGAGCCCTGGGGAGAGGAGTGCTTTTACCACTGGCAGGGGCTGTAGATTGTGACAGCGCAGTCATCACCTCAAAAGCAGATCTCTCTGGCTCTGAAGACCATCCCCGCTCCAAAGAGATAAAGGACGGTGCAAGAGCCATCAGCTCCGAGATAGCTGCAGGGTCTGAGCTCACCCTGGCAGACGCACCGAGAGGAAGGCTCGGAACCGACGAAGACTGATTCAATACCTCCCCCTCGGCACTGACAGAAGAGCTTCGGTCCCTGGACACGACGGACAGAGCCAAACCTGTGGGAGCCGAACTCGGCTCCAATGAAACAGCAAGGGGTGCCGGAACCGAGGGTTCCTCCATTGGTAACAAGCACTCCAGCTCCGAAAAACCAACATGGCTCGGAGGAGGAATCATGGATGGAGACAAGATTGGTTCGAGTGGCTCTGGAGCCGAATGGGTCGGAGCCAACAAGAATTTAGGTAGGGCAGACAACTTGAGGAGTCTCAGTACTACCCTCTCCACATCTTCCAAAAGACTCCTGGAAGACCTGGAAGATAAGGTTGAGGATCTCGATCTAGCAGGCACTGGAGATTTGACCATCAAAGAGACCGGTAGCGACTCTACAGACCGGTTCCAAGAAGCAGAGTCAACTATTTGCAAGGATTCAGCATTCGGCACCGAAGTATCTGTGACAGACTCCGAAACCACAGTGCTCTCCTTCGGCTCCAAAGACTGAGGAGTCGAGGAGGCAGGTTTTATTACTCTGGCAGGAGAAGGCCTTTTTGAACCTTTAGATTTTGAGTCAGATCTTTACTTCGAAGACTTAGATGAAGAAGCCAGAGAACCAGACAAAGCTTCCTCGAAGGGTGACTTCAAAAGACCCCTGAGTATGAGTTTGTTCTTTCTCTCCTGCAACACTCTAGGAGAGAAAGCATGACAGAACAAACATGATTCTTGCAAATGGGTGGCTCTACTGTGGCCATCATTTTTTAAACCCAGAGGGTTTGTGCTCCTTGCTATCCTTAGACATTGCAACCCACAAGCAATCAGAGGGAAAGAGAAGAGAATGACTGAGGACTAGGTCCTCTAACTAAAACGGGCCTAGCCCTGCAGACGAATTACACGAGGACTAGGTCTTCTAAGTTAAACAGGCTTAGCCTGGTGTAAGATAGAAAACTGGATTTTCTACTAAACACTAGACAGATTCAGTTACACAGGAAAATATTTTAAATAAAATACAGTGGAAGCAACACGAGGACCAGATCCTCCAAGTTAAACGGGCCTAGCCCTGTGAAGAACCGGATCTTCTAATTCAAACAGACCAAGAAGGCACAACACACACACACACACACACACACACACACACACACACAAGGGTAGAAAATTAACAACTGTAAGAAATTAAGACTTTAGTGGGTCCCTGCTAAAGACCACCAGTCAGCAATAATCGCTTGACAGGAAATAATCAATAGGAGCCCCTATTGATTAAAAACGGTAAACTCGCCAAACTAATTCTCTAGACAAGAAAAAACACAAGTGCGTCTGATTACTAGAATACAGGAGACTACTATACTAGTCACACACGGCCACAAGGTAATTTAGGAAATCCTAACTGTAAATAACAAGAAAAAAGGCGAAACCGCCAAAACTAACTGTTTAGGTAAAGCGCAATTGCACCTAACTACTGGTACACAGGATACCACTAATAAGGTCACACAACCACCACACGACAATAAAGATAAAGTCCTATAAAGTATATATTCAATAACCATACAAAAAGATACTAGAATAATGAAATTAGCAAAAACTTAGCCAGAGCCAAGAGAAGCACATCCGAACTCGACGTGGCAAATGAGATCTGGGGATTGCACTGGTGCACCATGGGATACCCTGCTTAGCCACGAGCCAACCAGAAGTCTTCGAAATTGAAAATCAGCCGAGTCGTAGCAGAGGATAGTCTCCGAACCCATGTGTAAAAATGAAGGTGAGACTGGACTGCCTAACATTTATTTATTATAAACCACGGTTAAGTTCAGGGAATCTTTGGCTATGTGAATTTTGTACAAGGCAGTTCTCCAATTTAATTACATTTCAGCAAAGTTTAAACGAAAAGAACATTTCTTTTTTGTTGGAAGAACTTAACAGTACTTAAACACACTTTTATCATCTGACTCTACAACCTTATCTCTGGCAGGGGTGCCTCTGTAATAAATGCAGAACACTGCTTGTACCTTTCTAGAAACACTGTGACATACCCATATAACAATATGGGATCAGTCTGAAATTATGAAACCCAGAGTTACAAATTCTGCTGAAGAACCTGTTTTAGCTTCTTCTGGGTAAAGCAACGTTGGAGTTAATGTATACAGAAAAAGGGAGTGAGGGCTAGGGCTTGAGGGCTTCTCCCCTACCCTGCAAACAAAAGGTTTTAAAATCCCAATCTTGCAGTTATTGGTGTTTGTAATGATTAGCCTCAAGTTCAGTACAGACCCCGATTAACAATTTCAAAAAATGCATTTCACTAAACAATCTGTACATATGTGCATAAAGGCATTCAACAAAGTTTAGCAGAACTAAACCCATTGTACATAACTGGAGTATACTGTAACAGTTGTACATTAATATTGTATTTTTGACTGCAAGCTTACCTTTAATATAAGGCTAAGTCTTTTGCTTTGTACCCCTGAATTTAGAATCTTGTAAATACATTTCAAAATTCAAGAATATTTTCTACTAAATATCTAAAACATACAGACTCTGGAAAGAATGCTTTTCTTTCCTCTGTAAGTAAACTCTGCAGGATTCTCTTCAGCTACTGATTTAAGAGACAAATCTACTCAATACCTTACACCAGGTTCTGTCTCAGATAACATTTCTCCATCCTTATAAACTGGTTCCAAGAAATTTTATTACTGTGACAATAGGAGATGCTGCCAAGCCATGCCAGCAGAAGTAAGGCAGCAGATGTATGACTTGTGCCAGCACAGCTAGCCGGAATTTTGTAAATATATCATTTGTACATCAAACTGATTTGTACAGATGCTTGTGCTTAAAATGTATTTGTGAGGTTTGCCTGTGTTAAAATGTATCAACAGTGCACGCTTTGCTGGAATGAAAGGAAATGTGTGTATTATTGTAAGGGAACTAAATGCAAATGTTTTAATAGAGCATACTGGGACAGCAGAGGTTAACCAGCTAGCTTATTTGAAGAAAAATAAGGGAAATGTAAATGAGCTGTTAAACCATTAAAACAGCACGCCACAGTGCTGAATAGGACTGAAGATAGTGGATCTTGAAGAAGCATTAGTTCAGTAAAAACAGGGAAAGCCCCAGGCACTGCCATAAACATTTAGATGTGTATTTTAGCAGTCTATGCTAAATTCCTGTCTCAGCGTCAAAGGGGGACAATGTGAGAACTTAGTCAGGTGACCAGATAAGGTCATTCTGCAAGCCATCTTGGATATTATATTTTACAGGGAGTAATCTCTAAGTATAGAGTATTCAGTTTTGGGGAAACTAGAAAGACTGCTCACGTAGTTCATTGTGCCTTGCTCTATGAAGTAAGTTGTTAGGGAATCATAATTCTCCTATATTCAGTCAGGAATCTAGTGAAGCTTAGGTTTAGAGATTGTTTTTCTTTATTTGTATGATTCTGTCCATCAATGTTGTTTTCAATATTTCCTGTGATTTGGACTCTGTGGTTTTCTGTAAATATATATTCAGTATTTTCATGCTCTTATTATTTATTATTAAATATATTTGAAACTTTTATTGTGGCTGGTCCTTCTTATAAAGTATTTATCCTTTGCGAGTGCTTATATTTACTTGGTGATACTATCTGGGCCACTCCAGAAGGCCTTGCTGTCTTGGTGTTACTACCATTTGTATTAGTATTAATATTACACAGTATAATTGGACACCCTTTGTTAAGGGCCTTAGAGTAGCTGATTGCGGAATGTCAAGTGGCAGTGATAACTACCTTATACTCTGGGCAGAAGGGGGCACAGAAGGTAAATTTGTGCCGGCCTCTCCCAGGTATGTGAAGAATCAAACCTCACAGAGTGTGTGTGAGCTACTTGGAGAAGGAACACAAAGCACTGGGTTCACAGAGAGGGTGCTGGGGGACTTAACCCTACAGCTCTACCACTGGGGGATCTGGAGGGAGAGAGATAGAGGGATCTAGACCCTAGACTGAGTGTGTTCCCCATGTGCACTTAAGGGAAATTATGCTTGATGCAGAGAGGTCTGCATCTGGAAATACCGGGTGTATCTATTTGTATCTCAAGTGCAAACCCCTCTCCATTGTCAGTAGTGAGGATTCAGGCTCCTTGTTTACTGGCCCAACATGGGAACTTCACAACTTATATTACCAATAATGTTTATCTCATAGCAAAGTGCACTTTCTACTAAAAAAAAAGGAGACTTTCAGAATTAGAGCTCACTTGTAACAGTTAACAAAGGTAGTCACTAAATGACTGGAATATATAAACCAGATTAACACAGTGATGAACTGGTATATAAATGCAAACCTGCTGCCATTAATTTGTGTGTAATGGCTGCTCCACAGTCTCACAATCCAAACTGCTGACACTAAAATAATATGCAAGTTGAGACTAGCCTTAACAACATACAAGAAACATGCATCACTGTTTCTGAATAATAGTCAGCACTTGTCACACCTACATATGCTTTACACAGGTAGACTGCAAAATTACAGTCCTTAACTCTCTAGGACCCTTCCATTATTGCTCCAGCAAAATGCTTTTTATCTTACTATCAACAACTAACACTTGTCCAAGATTATTTTATATATGTTTTCCAGTAGGAAAACATCTCTGCAGTAACCCCCTCCACAGTAACATGCTTCTACCAGTCAAAATCAATCTGACACACCAAGATCATAACTACTAAGCCTTACAATAAAGCCAAGCATTTGCCTACTTGTATGGCAACAAACGTTTTAAAGACTCGCTCTAAAGAAGGTGGATACCAAGAGTTGAGATGTCATCAGGTCCACATGCATAGTCTCATTTTAATAAATAAAACAGTCAGCCACAAGCTTTTGAAATTAAATCAATGATGCTCTCTATTTGAAATAAGTAAGCAATACACTTTAAAATGAAATAAATGTGCCACTGTAGATGTGCACAAAAATACAACAAATATTTAGATGAATGTCATACAGAAAAAATTCTATGCATCAGCTTATTTGGTCCTTTAACTGCTGGCAGCTAAGGAATTACCAATATCTCTCCGAATCTGACTGGTAGCAGCAGTACATCTGCACAGTCAAGTAATTCCAGACTTGATCTACTGTCCTAGAGCTGCAGTCCACAGTATAAACAACAAAAGCAAATCAAAAACTGACACTTCACAGTTACTTTTTCTCTGTTTAAGAGTCCCAGGCTTTAAATGCCCTGTATGGCTTTGATTTTCATTAATGTTTCCTGCGTCCATAGCTCTACAACTTGGAATGGAGGGAGGGGGCTGCAGAGTAAAAAAAAAAAAAAAAAGGTAACGAATGCATCCTTTGATCCAAATAACATTTCAAAGGGCATTAAGCACTGAGTACTGCAAATACATGCAAATCGGATAAGCCAGTTCCACCTTTAAAAGCTCCGCTGTATTTCAACAATAAGTAACTACGTAGACTATACTCCTCACATTTCTTACACTGTACGCATTTTAGCTGCTGCAATATTTGCTGAAATCAGCAATTACAGTTTTAATGAAAATGGTAAAATTTAACTCTGCATAATATACTTGTATATAAGACTTATGGAAGCACAGTTGTAAGCTTCACAGAGAGATCTACACTCTTGTCCCCATCACTGATTTGAGCAAGTTTTTTTTTTTTTGTGATACCAACAAGAAACCAAGTTGGGAGGTTACAGCTGCATTTTACATTATGTTATCTAATTCATTAAATAGGAAGATCACTGCCAGTTTTGGTACTCGGGTATGACCCTTTAGCATTTTTTCCTGGGATGCCTTTGTTTTAATAGTCAACTTCACCACTTTGGTTTAAAATAGGGTCCCAGTCACTATATGTTGCTCTACCAGCTGGAATCACCCTGGCTTAGGAGTTATCACTGCCCCAAACTCTTTCAGCACTGCATGGATTTCCTGTACTTCAGTAAATGGTAGCTGTTCCGAGTACTACCGCATCCACTAATGACCTCTTACCAGAACCCCCTCCAATTCCTCTTCAAAACTTTCTGCTCTTACAAAGTACCAGTGTCTCTCAGTCATGGCAGGACTTCATCATGCCGACATGGTAGTTTATGCTTCTACCTACTGTCTGGCAAATCTACCATATAACGGACCTGGTCAGTGAAGGCAGAGCAGTTGAGGAAGCTAGATGTGACAGAGATGAAGTCCCCGAGACATCATCATCAGCTCTCCCTTTCCTCATGTTCTACATGGGGTCAGGATGTTGTGTCAACTGGTGCCATCTCCTTCACTTCAATGCCATACTCCTACCTTCTTTAACACTCATGGCTGACTGTTGCAGGGCTTCTTTCATACTCCACAGGAACACAAGGAGAAAATGCAAACTCCAAAAAGGCACTGTTATGTCTGAAGCAGTATCCCTTTAAGTAATGGCTTTTCTATCTTCTACCCAGACAAGTCACAGGCTCTTGTGTTAATCTGCAGCAGCTGCAATTTCAAGACAAGATTAGCAACTTCTGTTAGCTCTTCTGCAAGGCTTTTGCTGGAAGCAATACTTTCCTCTTGCCTTATTCCTGTCTGCCCTAAATCACCTTCACCAGATTATCTTCAGCTTTCCTGCAAATGTGCTTACACCAGTTTAATTTGTCCTCTCTGATCTTTTCTGTGACTGAAACATTTGGGAGCTTCTGTTAATTTTTCCTGATTTCTTTGTCTGTTCCGCAGTGTGCATCCTACCACTTGTCTCAAGCACTTCATCTCCATCACCTCTAACTTGGTCAACTACTCTGCGCTCACTTGCCAGATTTATGTACCATACAGAAGTACTGGTCATACAAATGTTTTGTGTACCTTACTTTTTGTTTCTTTGGCCTTCTGACACACATTACCCCTAACACTTCAAGCCAGTTAGCTGCAGCCATGCAGACTCTAGCTTTAATATCCGCATTTATTTATTTTATTTTATTTATTTATTTATTTAACATTTGTTGACCGGGAAAGTCCGACTAGGTTCCACAGATCCTGTTTTCAGTGGAGGCCCGGGGAGAAATGCTCCAGAAGCATGTCTTTAGAATGTGGGAGGAAACCGGAGTGCCCGGAGGAAACCCACGCGAACGCAGGGAGAACATGCAAACTCCACACAAAAGGCACCCCAGCCGAGAATCGAACCGGAGAACCTCTTGCTGTGAGGCGACAGCATTGACCGCTGCACCACTGCGCCACCCTGTTTGCGCATTTAGACTTTCGCCTCTCCTCAACCAACCTTCCAGATATTTGAAGCTTGTTAACCTGTTCCAGCATTTTCCCTTCTGTCTCATTTTTTTATCTTCTTCTGAGTTTCCCATTTGCTGCAAAGACAACTGCCTTATCTTCACTCAGTTTCATCCTGCGTGCCTTCCGTTTTGCATTCCATTCCCCTATCACTTGCTGATGTTCTTGTTCAGAGTCTGTCTGTAATGCCACGTTATCTGCATATAGCACCTCTGTTGAAATGCCTCCAACCTGTATGCCAATGTAGTCTAGCACCAATATGAACAGTAGTAGTTTCAGAGCTGAACCCTTATGCATGCTCACTCCCACTAGAAACCCCTATGCAAGTCAGAAAACTGTACATACTTGTGTCAATAGGTCCTTCTACACAACCTGAACTAATTTTACCAATGTCTCTGGAACTTTGAACCTTCGCAGAACTGCCCAAAACAACTTTCTAGGGATCATGTCATATACGTTTTCCAAGTCTAGGAATGCTCAATTGAACTCTTTCCTCGTCTTTGGCTTTTTTGCAACTGTTTCACTGCAAACATTAGATCAGCTGTGCCTCTTGCTGAACAGTGTCTAATTGCTCATCTTGCATTTTATTTTCTACTATTCTGCATATTCATTTTTATGCACCCTCTCCAGCATTTTCATGGAGTGTGATGGGAGTGTGACAACTGTGGACAGTGTAAAGCTATCATTGTCCTCTTACAGACACCTCATAGTGTCTGTGCTGCTGCCCATGACTTCATTCAGTTATTGGGTGAGTTTAAGGTTAAAACACCCAGCATGTTTTGGAGAAATGGGAAGAACCACAGAGGCCCATGGGAAACATGCAAACACCACACAGGCATTATGTCTGATGCAGTATCCAGCTAAGCAACGGTTTCTCTAACCTCTACCAGGACATGCTACAGACCCTTGTCCTTCTGTTAATCTGCAGCAGCTGCAACTTCAAGACAAAATTAGCAACTTCTGACAGCTATGTTCTCCAGTTACCTGGAATATGCCTTTCTCTCCACACTGCTAAGATTATCCTCTAAAGCCATTATTCCTCTTACTTATCAACATCTTGATCATATTCTCTGCGGCCTTATCTAGGCTTGCTGCTTTCCCCAACTACATTTTCCTTAGTGTTGTTCTTACTACTTCTAGGGTAGGCTCTTCTTTTTCTTCTTTCACCATAGGCCATGTTGGGGCAGTAATGCTTCTGTGGAATTTATTCATTCAAAAGCTGCATTAAGTACTCCTTCCATCTGCCTTTGATCTCAAATGAACTGATAAGGGTGTTACTGGCATCCTTTAAGAAGGGTGTCTGATAATTAGTTTTATTAGCTTTCTGTCTTTGCCTTGCAACCAGATAGAGTTTCTTTCACTGGGTAAAACTGTGATCCAGGTCATAGCCTGCTATAGGTCCCCAACCATGTGCCTAGATTCTCATTCCACATTCTTAAGCACCCTGGAATCTATCAAGGTCCAACCCAACACTCTCTTACTAGGAAACTTCAACTACCCCTCCATCAACTGGGAAAACTATTCAAACACCAATACACTGGCCCAACGCTTCCTGGAATTCATCAATTCCAATGCCCTGCACCAGCTCAATCTGACCCCCACTAGAGGAAGCAGCATCCTTGACCTGGTTATTACTAACATGGGCGACCGTTGCTCTAAACCAATAGTCAATCCCTCCCTCGTCAGATACGACCATAAACTAATCACCATGGAAATCCACATCTCATCCACACTCCCCGCAAAAGTAACCACCTTGAAAAACTTCTCCAAAGCTAAATTTGGACTCCTAAAAACAGAAGTGGCTAACTTCATGGCACCCATGCCAATGGAAAATAGCTGCATGACTGCTGAATCATATACCAATGCACTGTACAAACATGTACATAAATGCATGGAACTAGCCATACCCAACAGAACCAAGATGCTCTCCTCCAAAAAAGGAAGTCAATCTGGTGGCCCCCTGTCATTAATAAACTCTACAACAGAAGGAAGAAACTGTTGCAACAAAAGGTGACGTCCCAAGACTGGACAAATTCCCTTATTAACCTCAACAAAAAGTTGAGATCCCTCATCAAATCCTCTATAACCAGCTATGAAGGCAGAATTGAGACAGACACTAAAAACAATCACAAAGTTTTTTATAGTTATATCAAGAATCTCCACGGCAATACCCATGTGCTCTGAGTTACTGCACAATGATACCTCCTATACTGAGCCAACAGATATTGCCAACATACTGGCTGACAGATTCAGTGCCAACTTTACTCCTCTGCCCAAAGAATCAATTACAATATCGGAAGGCGGCCAGGCACCCAGCATTATTGCAGCCCAACTTAAAGCTGCATTGTCCAAGGCCAAGAATACAGCTTCTATGGGACCCAATAATATCCCTGGCTGTTTTCTACATGAACTACAAAAACTGGCACCACATCTGTGTGCCCAGTTCAGTCACAGCCTCACTTCCAGCTTTGCTCCTACTGAATGGTGCACTTCTACAATCATCCCTTTCCATATAGGGGGAGTGCCTACAGACCCTGGGAATTATCACTCCATTAGCCTGACAAGTCTGATAAGACTAAATGACTAGTTGGGAAGGTGGCCTAATGGTTAAGGTGCTTGCCTTATAAACACAAGGTGCAGGGTTTGAGTCTCACAAGAGATAATTGGCTAGGCTTAAAAAGGCTCTCAAGGGCTGTTAGCCTAGTACTAACCTATATATATATATATATATATATATATATATATATATATATATATGTAAAGCTATGGAGCGCATCATCATGGACCTGATTAACAAAGATATAGGAAATCTCCAAACTCTGGATGCACGCAGTTTGACTTTGTGAAAGGGAGATCATGTCTGATCAACCTGGTTGACTTCTTTGAGTCAGTCACCAGGGATGTGGATGAAGGTAGGGCAGTGCATACAGTCTCACTTGGGAATTATTGATAAACTCACCAAATTAGGCATTAATCCCTATATCACTAGGTGGGTTGCAAATTGGCTCACAGATGGAACGCACAGTGTGAAAGTAGCGAACTCCAAATCAGACTGCCGACCACTCACGAGTGGAGTCCTACAGGGATCGGTCCTGTTCGGCATCTACTTCTCAGAAGTCCAAGCCAACAAAAAGGGACTCTGGCTGACCAAGTTCGCAGACTGCAAGTTGGGAGCCATTATTAACTCCCCAAGTAATGCAGACATCCTGCAGAAAGGCCTCACTGAGACCAATGACTGATGTCAAAACCATGGTCTTAAGCTTAATGCCAAAAACTGAGTCATCATCTCCTTTGGTAAAAACTCAGTTCCCGCTAACTACCACATCAATGGGAGTCCACTGAACACTGAAGGCGTTATAAGAGATCTGGGAACGCAGGTTGACAGCAACCTCTCCTTCGACCACCACATTGCCACTGTGGTCAGAAAGTCCTTCTACGTGGCACATCTCATTACCAAGGGTTTTGCATCCAGGAAGAAAGAGGTCATAGTCTCTCTCTAGTCTTCCCTCATTAGACCAATCATTGAGTATAATGCCCCATTTGGCATGTACCTCACTAGACACCTGCAACAGCTGGAAAGGCCACAGAAGTACCTTATGAAGAGGATCCTAGGCATTAAATACATGGACAGACTCAAAAGACTCCAGCTATTCTCCGTCTCATATCGCCTACTTAGAGACGATCCCTGCTTGACTTACAAAGCCATGTCTAACCCAGCTCTCTGTTACAAATGCTCCAGCTAAAGAAATCCCAATCCCTCTGCACCACACGCTCCACACACCTCAACCTCATTACCACAATCAACAGAAAGTACAGTTTTGTACCTACCATAAATGTAGATGTCCGAGAGGTATGCATCTGCAGTCCTAACAAATGGGTTGTCCTGGCCTCAGGCAGCCCTTCGGTCGGCCGGATTCCAAAGTCTGGGTCTGGCCTCGGCTGATGTCGCACTTCACCCGTCATAGCTGCAGTTCAGCGGGTATAAAGGCATCAGCCGACACCATTTTCCTCAGTGTTTCTTGCCCCAGATGCCAGGTGCCCTCTAGGAAGGGTAAATTTGGATAAATGCAAATGTTTCCAAATAATAGAGAGCAAGTAGAAATAAACATGCATATACATATATACAAACAAATACACCATAATAGATTCCCCCAGCTAGCTACAAGATGGGCAAATACCCTAGGAGTACCACAGAGGGGAAGGAGGGTGGGTAATCCTGACTGCAGATGCATACCTCTCGGACATCTACATTTATGGTAGGTACAAAACTGTACTATGTCCTTCAAGGATGCATCTGCAGTCCTAACAAATGGGTAGAATACCATAGCCAAACTGGGGGAGGAGGCACTAAGAGTTTATGGTGTAGTTAAGATCCGTTGCAAAACAGCAGTGGCAAAACCTGCTCGGGATCTGGAGTATAAAGGTAGATTATAATGCTTGGCAAATGTATGCACGGAGCTGCAAGTAGCAGCCTCTAAAATGTCTTTGGTAGCCACTCCTCGTAAGAAAGCTGTAGTAGTGGCTGTAGCCCTTGTGGAGTGAGGTCTGATGTTTTCTGGAGTTGCCTTTCCATGAAAAGAGTAACAAAATCTAATGCAATTTCCTATCCATTTTGATATTGTTTGTTTTGAAATTGCTTTTCCTTCCATTCCTGTTGCATATGCTACCAGAAGCTGGTCAGTTTTTCTATTGTTCTTGGTTCTGTCCAGGTAGTAGCGCAATTGTCTGTGTACATCCAAGGTATGCAGCAATCTTTCCCCGCTGTTTTGCGGGTTGGGGAAGAATGTTGGTAGGTGTATTGCTTGGTTTAAATGATACCCTGGAGACCACCTTTGGCATAAAGGTAGGATTAGTTCTCATGGACACTCTATCCTGATGGAAGATAAGGAAGGGTTGTACTGCCATTAATGCCTGTAATTCAGAAACCCTTCTAGCTGAAGTGATTGCAAGCAGGAATGCAGTTTTCCAAGATAAGTACTGTAATTCTGCTGTTGCTGCTGGTTCAAAAGGGGGGAGTGTCAACTTTTCTAACACAAAGTTCAAGTCCCATGTAGGTAATGGTGGTTTCCTTGGTGGCTTTACATTTTTAATTCCTCTGAGAAACTGCCTGAGTAGAGGTTGTGAAAAGACTGGAGGATCCATGTTGTATTCTGCTGAAATTGCTGATGCATGAATCTTAATGGAGGAGTAAGACAGACCATTGTGGAAAAGCTCTGCTAAGTATTCCAGGATGTTAGCTATGTTTGCCAATGATGCATCTACTCCTTTTGTTGCACTCCAAATGAGATATCTTTTCCATTTTGCTGAATAAGTTTTTCTTGTTGAGGGTCTGCGAGCCTCCAAGATAATGTCTTTAACCCTTTGAGATAAATCTGGGTTATTTTGCCTTATATAATGTTCCAAGCAGCTAGCTGCAGTGTTTTCAAGTTTGGATGCAGGATTTTGAAGTTGTTCTGTGTTAGCAGTAGAGGTAGTAGGGGTAGAGGCCATGCGTGTTCCCGGGACATACTCCTCAGTAGCGGGTACCAATGTTGCCTCGGCCAGTCTGGAGCTATCAAGATGATCCTCAGGTGATCTTCTTTGATCTTCAATAGCACTTTGTGCATCAAAGGAAGAGGTGGGAATGCATATGCTGTCAGGTTTTCCCAACTGAAGGATAGGGAGTCCACCTTCCAAGCAAGTGGGTGGTATGTCCTTGTGCAGAATTTTTTCAATTGGTGGTTGTGTGGGGATGCGAACAGGTCTATTTCTGGTAGCCCCCATTTCCTTGTGATGGTTTTGAAGATGTCTGGATGCAGCATCCATTTGTGGGCATCCGTGGTGGTTCTGCTTAAGATGTCTGCTAGTATATTTTCTTTTCCTGGCACAAATATGGCCTGGAGCTGAATGTTGAGGCTCAGGGCCACATTCCAGAGGTCCATTGCCATCCGGCATAGAGGATATGAATGTGTGCCTCCCTGTTTGTTGATATACCACATAACTGTGGTGTTGTCCGTCCTTATCAGCAAATGACCCTGTTGAAGAAATGGTCTGAATGTCTGAATTGCCTGTTTTACTGCCAGCATCTCTTTCTGATTTATGTGTAGGTTCATCTGGTCTTGAGTCCATAAGCCTTGTATGCACTTGTCCACCATGTGTGCCCCCCAACCGAGGTCTGAGGCGTCCGTGGTGATAGTCTGGCTTGGGTGAGGCCTGTGGAAGGGCAGTCCTTTGTTCAATGGCCCACCACTGGAATTCTTGCTTCAGGCATGGAATTATTGGAATTTGGGTTTCTAGGCTGTGCTTGTGCTGAGACCATAAATTCCTCAAGTACCATTGCAACTTCCTCATATGTAGTCTGGCATGTGGAATTAATATTATGCAGGATGCCATGTAACCCAGGGCTTGCAGGATTTTCCTTGCTGTAAGCTGGTTCTGCGTTGTTAATGCCATGAAATAGAGTGGTAGCTGCTTCTGTTTTTCTGCTGTGAGGAATGCCATCTGGTTTGATGTGTCCAGTTCTGCACCCAAGAAGGTTATCCTTTGGGATGGTATCAGCCTTGACTTTTTTGTGTTGACTGTGTATCCCAGGGCTTGCAGCAGGTGAATAACCTTTTCAAATCTTTTGTTAATTTGTCTTTGCTGTCCGCTTGTAACAGGCAGTCGTCCAGGTATGGATAAATTTGAATTCCCTGAAACCTGCAATGAGCAATTACTGATGCCAGGCATTTCGTGAATACTCTGGGCAGTAGATAAGCCAAAGGCAATGCTGAGAATTGATAATGCTCTGATCCTGCAAGAAATCTGAGGTATCTTCTGCAATTTGGTCGTATGGGGACGTGCAGGTATGCCTCCTTGAGATCTAGAGTCACCAGCCAAGACTCCTTGCCCAGCATGGGAAGAAGTTGCTGTAGGGTCAGCATCTTGAATTTTGGAACAATGAGATATGTGTTTAGAGCGGACAGGTCGAGGATAGGTCTCCATTGGTTTTCCTTTCTTGGTACCAGGAAAAGCCTTGAATAAAATCCTTGTCCTTGTTCCATAGCCGGTACCTTTTCTATAGCTCTCATCCTTAGTAAGTGGTCTATTTGCTGTAGAGCGTTTGTCCTTTGGTTTGGAGGTAGGTTTGGCATTCCTCTCTTCCTTGGAAGAGTATGGAAGTGAAACCTGTAGCCTTTGTCTATTGTCTGTAAAATCCATTTGTCTCCTGTAATGTAATGCCAATTTGCTGAAAATAAGGCTAGCTTTCCGCCTAAGGGTGCTCTCAGTTGTTCCCTGGTAGGCGGTTTCAGAGCCAAGTCACTGTGATTGTCCTGTGGAAGTGGTAGTGGCTGGATCTGTGGCAGTACTTCTCTGGCTGTTAGGCTGCCACTGATGTCCCCTGTAGGCACCTCTGGATTGACCCCTGCCTCTAGGGCGTCTATTTCTGCTTCTCTGTGTTCTGGTGGTGTCTGGAAAGGACCAATTCTTGGAAGGCCAGTTCCTACTAAACCTCGGAGGCTGGACCTGTAAGAAATCCTTGACTGTCTGGACAGATTTAGCTTTTTCTTCCACCTTCTTCAACACTTGCTGTACAGGGGAACCAAACAAACTGTGCTTTTCCATGGGAGCATCTAGAAGCTTTGACTTTACATGGTCTGGTAAGGATTGCTCTTTTAACCATGCATGCCTTCTGATCACTGTACCAGTCATAGCTGATCTAAAGGAAGCCTCCAGTGCATCATAGCCGCATTTTAAGGAATGATTACTGACCTGCTGAGTGTTATGCACCAAATCCTGAAGGGACTTACGGTCTAAAGGCTCAGGCGAGGACAGTTTTTTAGTGAGCTGATCTAACAGAAATTCCTGATACTGAATCATGTGGAATTGACAGTTTAAGGCCCTAGCCGAAAGAGTAGCAGAAGTACAAACTTTTTTACCCCATCTCTCCAATGCCCTAGATTCTCTTTCAGAGGGGTGGGTTTTTTTGGCAGAGGCAGCTGCTACAGCTTTGGGGCCCTGTGAAATGGTTTCAGGATCCGCAATAGGAGCCTTATACAAATGATAATGTGTGTCCGGAACCCTGTGGTATCTGTCGGGCTTAGCAGGGGCCGGAGGCAGGGAGTCAGGGGCAGTACAAGCATCATTAAATGCATCATCCACAACTGTAAATACTGGAGGAATAGCTAAAGGCCTATGTTGTGGTAAATGTAAAAAGGTCCTAAGCCTTTTCCTAGAGTCTGAAAAATCCTGGCCCTGCCATTGAAATTGTTCCCTCATAGCATGCAAGGTTTCCCCAAAAGAAAATTCCTCAGGAGGAGAGGCAGAAGGTATGGAATCCTCTGCATCAGAGTCCTCATATGGAGAATAAGGGCCTTCTGGAGGATTCGAATTTTCTGAATCATCAGAGGAGTAATCAGAAGAAACTGGCTCAGGGGGCTCTGCTCTAGGCCTCTTATCTGGAGGTGGGTGAGAGGCCCTGTCAGGGTGAGACTGGGTTCCCCTGATCAAAGAAATGAGATCCTCTGCTAGACTAAGCATTTGAGTACTAGAGCTAGGCCTGTGAGAGGGGGCTTTAGCAGGCACGGCCTTTGAAGATTTAGCTGCTTTAGCCCTGGCAAAAGCCTTAATTGACATGGATGCAGGGGGCCTAGCAGCTCCACGTGCAGGAGTAGATACATCTAAGGGGATAGTATCTGATAAATCCTGCGAAACTGTAAGAGCAGGTGGATTTTCTGTAGCAGATTCAGCCATGCTGGAAGAGGCCTCGGAAGTAGGAGGCATGCTTTCTGCCGAAGGAAGAACCGCGGACTCGGTTTCAGCCGAAACAGAGACACTCGCGGTTGGCTTAACCATGGTTTCGGCCGAAACCGCGGACCGCGAGTGTCGGTCCTTTTCCTTACGCTTTTTAGCTAAATGTGAAGTCGGAGTCACCGACGGCATGATATAAGCAAAAGCGGAGCTGAAAAACTCCTCTGCAAACTCCGACCGACGTCTAAGTGTCCGTCGGTTGAAGGAAGCACAGGCTAGACAAGCTGCTACGTCGTGGTCTGGGCCTAAACAAGGTAGGCAGTAAGAGTGGAAATCTTTATGAGGTATTTGCTTCCCACAAGTTAAACAGTTATTCACTTTTTCTGACATCGGCTGAGGCAAGAAAGAGTCCCCAACGGGGTACTTAGCTTTTTAGAAGTCTTCGGTAGTAGCAATCTCTGGTTCTGACCGACCGGCACTTGCGAACAGCTTCTGCTTCGGGTGCCACGCGGCAAGAAAGACTGGGGAAAATGGCATTGGCTGATGCCTTTATACCCGCTGAACTGCAGCTATGACGTCAGGTGAAGTGCGACATCAGCCGAGGCCAGACCCAGACTTTGGAATCCGGCCGACCGAAGGGCTGCCTGAGGCCAGGACAACCCATTTTTTAGGACTGCAGATGCATCCTTGAAGGACATCATGCTGGAAGGACAGGTTCATCACCCAGAGACTGCCCATGCTCTGGAATAGACTTCCCATACATGTCAAGCAGAGCACCTCACTGTCCCTCTTCAAGAGAAATCTTGATGAGTGGATGGATGGGTAATAGAAAGTTTGCCCCGGGGATCACTCCAGTGGCTCTACTTGATAGAGGCACTGGGAACTAAAGTGGGGTGGCACGATGCCAGGGCACTTCTATGGACTAGGCTTGTAAAGGCTCCAGGGCCATTAGCCTAGTACACACCTATGAACCTTTGTGTCATATGCTGAGTCAGTTTTCTGGTAGAGTGCCTCTGATGACTTGTTCTTTTGCTACTGTGACTGCTCTCTGTTAGCAAACCGGTATTCCTTCTTAGACTGGTCTGTTTTTTCTCCCACTTTTTCGTTGAGTCTTTTCTTTTGATAAGTTCCTTGACATCTGCATCCCACGACCAGCTTTCCTTAGCCACTTTATACATGCTGTTTTGATATGCTGACATTCGCCTTCATCTCCACCTATTTCTTTTTTCCTGGGGTGCTAAAGCCCTGACCATTTCCTTGAACTCTATTACTTTTGTTTCAGTCAATTTAAAAGTCTTCAACCTAGTCTCTGCTGTCCTTAGAGCCTTCTCTCATCACTGCTTGCAGCTGATTGTGGACATCAGCAAGTTATGCTGTGGGTTGACTGTTTCACTGGGAATGACTGTAATCACCGATTCTTCCCCAGGGCCCTTTCCTTATTAGGGGAAAGTCTACCTAATTTGCATGTTGGCCACTCATGCATGTAATCTTCTAATTCTCTCTCTGTCTTGCTGAGCCATGTGTTGGCCGCCATCAAGCCATTTGCCAAACAGAAGTCTATGGCCTATCTTTCATTATCCCTACTGCCACACCAATGTGGCCCCAAGCATTCTCATATCCTGTTTAGTCTAATCCAATATAAGCATTCCGGTCCCCCCATTATAAACACCAACTCATGCTGTCCTGCTATTTTACCTAAATCTGCACTTTTCTTCATTATCACAACCCTGCTGTGGGCTATGAGCTGAGATTATGAATACTGAATTATTATTATACTGGTGTCCGATTGCCATAACGCCTGTCACTAATTCTGTTGACATCCCTCCCTGTACTCTGAAGTCTCTCCCTCACTACAATTACTGCACCATTTCTTGTGTCCTCCTCCTGAGTAGTAGGCACTGGATCCCATGGCAAGTGGCTTTGCTACACTCTCCATCCATCTCACCTCCTGGATATACAGGATGTTCAGCCTCCCCCTTACCATCATGTTATCCGCTTCCAGGTTTGTATCTTGTCAGTGAACCTATAGTGAGTGCAGCAATCCTGAGTTTATGTTTGGCAAATTGACTTATTTACATCCAGCTTTCGCTCAGCAGAACTCTCCCTGTATCCCAAGCTAGCAAATGGACACAGGCCTGATAGTAGCTTATTGACTTAGGTTGCTGGGATATGTGGTGGGCACACACTGACCAAAAAAGGCATACAGACAAATGCCATTATAACATGGGTCTCTGGTGTAGGCTGGGTCTTCAACCCACTTATCATTGGCAAATACCCATACAAACTTTTGGCAACATTAGTCAAGGCAGCCAAATCACCTACATCCAAGTAACACCTTCGGAGTGGCTAGCCCTGATATGTCAATTTGTCCTTGATCATTTTCCTCCTAGAAGATACTGTGTACCACAGTTGATGTCTAAAGCAGCTGGTCTATGCAACTCTTCCCTCAGTAGGTACTACCTATAGTCTGTGCTGCTGCCCATAAGTCCATTCAATTTTTCGGGTGTTTGAAGTTGAGACACCCTGGATGCTGTTAGGGGGTGGAAGAAAGGTACAGCTGCACAGTGAGAACACTCAGACTTCACACAGGCATCGTATCTGATGCAGTATCCCTCTAAGCAATGGTTTCTCTACCCTCTACCAGGATACGCTACAGAACCATGTGTTAATCTGCAGCAATTGCAATTTCAAGACATTAGCAACTTTTGTTAGCTCTCTGACATGGCTTTTGTTCTCCATGGTGTCAGTATGGGCATTTGGACTGCATATGTTCAACTTGCTTATACTAGAAATAACTAATCACAAGACCTTTGCACATATTGTAACCAGTGCCTTTCCCTTTGGCCATAGAACCTGCTGTGCACATTTAGACTGCCCCTAAAGTATTCCTTTGTACCCATCTGTAGTGGCAGCTGTCTTGTTCTTGTGCAGTTGTACTCTGTTGAATAGACAGAGGCTATCCTTTTTGCCTATGTTTTCAGCAGTGTTACACTCTCAATCTATTAAAGATTATCATGTCCCCAAGCAAAGTTATTGCCCTTATCATAAGGACTCCCAACATTTCAACAGTAGTGCCTTGACGTAAATTCGCCCACCTATTTGTGGAATGTGTTTATTTTTTTATGAGAATGACATTGCCTTCTAGTTTTCTCATGTGTCCCCAAACCTTTATTACAGAGTTAAGTCTAACTTTAAAACATTCAAAGATAACATTTTAATTTTCACTTAGTCCAAACAACTGAAATAAGACATTTTGACAAAGAGTATACCATCTTCCCAATAAGCAGAGCAGTTAAAAACATCACTCATTGTGATTGCAATCACTTTCAAATGCTCAAATAAAATCATCAAATTATCACTCCAGTTATGCTGAGGGACTAGGTTTTCATTCCTGCTTCTCATAGGCTCTTTGGCAGAGGGGAAGCAGTTATTTTTTATGCTGACATTGCTTCTCCTTTTCTGCTGCTCCAGTCCCTCTCTTTTCTTACATTTCTTGCACTTCAAGCTGTTTCATTCTCAGAGTTGCTTCAAAGCATCTCATTTCCGGCACCATTTTTTTTTTCAGTTTAAGCTGTATTCTGAGGGACAGGCTCAGTTGTTTTGCTGTATGCACTGTAGTCAAAGCTGCTATTAGACTGTTTCCAAATTTAGTGGACAAAATACTGGCTGTACCCAAAGCAGCTACTTTCATCCATGCTCAGACAAGTAGGTTAAATATTCTCATCATTTAGCTTTCTATCTGCATTGTTTAACCAGCTATGACACTAACATTTCTGTCAAATTATGCAGACCTAAGTTTTACCCAATTCCTAACAACTGGGTCTAAAAATATAGAATCAATGCTGTGCAAGGTACACTACTGAATATTTATCTTATGACTGCAAAACTACATACTGTGCAGACTACTATTGCCTGTAAGACTGGTTTATGATATATCCAGACCTCTGCAAACCAATTTTGTATGACGAATGGCCATATACATTTACAGCCACTACTCACCAAATCACATGTGATGATTAAGTGCCACAGTCTCATGATTTGCACTGCTGACCACTACACAATCTACAAAGGGTGGTTGGCCTTAAGAATACCCAGTAAATGAACACTTCTGCTTTAGGTGATAGCCAGCATCTGCTATCTGTACAGCAGGGTTACAATAACTGGTTTGCCCAGAATATTGCCCTCCTTGCTCCCAGCACAGCGTTTTCCAATGATGTCTTAGTATCAGGAAGTGAAACATCAATCACAGTAATACACTATCACGAGCCAGACTAATCTTGTATCCCAAGCACACAATTACTTTTTACACTGTAAATAAGCCAACAATTAAACATATGTATGGTAGCTATAGCCTTAAGCACTGCCACAACAAAAGGCAGATGACAACATTTGAGATATCACATCCACACATACCCCTATACTAATAAATCCACCACCCACAAGCTCTTGAAATTAGATTAACGAAAGATTTTGCTTGAAATAAACACATGGAATAATGTACTTTTTTTGTTAACTAGGTATGCACAACAGACAGACATAATTGCTCCTTTTCAGGGTGACCTGAGAAATCTTTGTGGTAAGTAACTTGCTCACAGTAACAGCACACAAACAGAGGCTAAGGGAATCAAACACTGGAATACAGGAAAAAGTTTGTTACTAGTTCATAGCCTTAATCTTCTGTGATAAATGCCAAAAACTGCAGAAAGCAATAAAAGTACTAGCAGTTACACAAAGAAATACAAAATAAATGGGTTTTAAGAGTCGGTTTGTATATATCTATCGTCTTACTTGTTGCTATCACTAAAAGTTGATGAAGTAATAGGATTCTATCTGCCTTTGATCTGGAAGTCCAGTGGTCTCTCAAGCAAGGAACTACAAGCTTCAGCTTCTATTGCAGACCTGCGGTCCATTGTGCACAATTTATGGGCAAGTTAAGGAGAAACAAACTGTAATTGGTGGGATGGATGGTGCAATTCTGGTTTTACATTAAATTGTTAATTTAATAATTTTGTTAAGTTGGAAAAGAGATCAAATAGCACCCAACAGAGTCTGAACAAAAAAAACCGAGCAGTACGCTAGCAGGCAATTTTACATTTTATTTAGCCAGGTTCTTTATATATCAGATGACGGAATGTATGTAAAGCTTTTATTGTGGATTTTTAACATGGTTTTATGACATTTTAGAATGTGTATTAAAGAGGTGTGTTTAATTAGTATTCAATTTTTAACACTAAAGTATTTAACATCAGTTATTTTGTGCAACACAATGTTTTTTTAAAAAGACTGGGTTAAAACCATTTTAGAAGGTTTGAAGCCACATTTTGTTGTACATGTTAAAATTTATGCAACAATGGGTGTCGCAAAGAGTAAACAGTTTTTTTTGCTAAACCTTATGCAAAAATAATTTGTCAAGTATTAAAGGTTTTAACACTATTTGCATTGTTAATTGACTTGTAATTAATTTAACATGTTGATTGGTTAATTTAAGAACACAGTTCTTAAGCACTATAAAAGAACTGAGTGCAGTAGCATTTAGTACACTTGAAAAAGCCCGGTAATACCGGGCGACAGCGCTTGTGTTCGACTTTGGTTTTTGTGAATAAAAGGTTTTGTGGAATTCATTCCCTTATTTGGGTCGTGGCATTTGTTTTTTGTTGAAGGGTGATTGGCACCACTTTACATACGTTTCTACAACAGTGTGGTTTTGCATCAGCTGCGGTCCTCTGGATTTGGAGTGTAGGATCTTCGTACTTTAAATTTCTGTGTTTTTCTGCTATTCCTTTGGCAAGTTAAAAACTAGCACTTGGCTACTCTCTTCTTTCTTTCACTTTCTCTGCCTCACAGTAAGACACTGTTCAGTTCGATTCTCAGCTAGAGCGTCTAATGCGTGGAGACATGCGTGAATGGGCGTACCTTTGTTGAAGGTTGTGCGTCAGGGCTGGTAACTCGGCACATAAAAATCAAGTACCAATCATTAGCGGACCGGAGTTCCGCTGTGGCGACCCCCTAACCGGGAAAAGCCAAAAGACACAACAACTTTCTCTGCTTAAGAGAGCCCTGGGTTCTAAAGTCCTTGTTAGGTATTAATTCTGAATATAAATCTTCCAGTTTCCACAAGCACATGACTCTTGGGAGAAGTCAGTGTCTAAATAAGAATGCATCCTTTGACTTGCAGCAACATTTTAAGGAGAACAAAGCTTTAAGCATTGCAAATGTCTGCAAATTTGAGAAGACAGCTTCATTTTGTACAGCATGTGTACTGAAACTAGATTTTTGTACAGCTCACATTTTTTATACATTTTATACATTTCACATGCTGCACAATTTACTGAATATAGCACTTTTTTCTATGAAAATGTATATTTAGCTTACAACCACAAAACAACTGCATTACTCTGAGTTATTTGCTTTTTTTTTCTTTTTACAGGAAGTTTGACTGGTATAATGTCCATTTTCAGTGGAAGCCCGGGGAGTAAAGCATCAGGAAATAGACATAAAATATAAAAAAGTTTAAACAAGCTCTAAAGAAATATGTACAAAAATACCAGAATTCATTACAACTGAATAAACAAGAAATCACACAAAGATATAAAGTGTAGCAAGTTCTAAGAAGTGACACTGGCACATATTGCAGATCATCGATTAAACAGTAAATTATCAGTATAGATGTAACAACATCACTGAGCAGGAAATAACATTGTAATTTGATAGTTAAAGAGATGAGATGTGCATTTAAAATCATGCTGATTTTTAAAGTAATAAAAGAATAGAAGAGCTTACACAGAAAGCATTCCGCGGTGGTGCAGCGGTAGCGTTGTTGCCTCACAGCAAGAGGTTCTCCAGTTCGATTTCAGTCTGGAGTGCGGGGAGTGCCTTCTGCGTGGAGTCTGCATGTCCTCCCCGCGGTTGGGTGGGCGTTCGAAAGACATGCGTAAATGGGTGTGCCTTCATTGAAGGCTGAACTTCGAGCTAGCACCTCAGCGTTCGTGAAAATCAACTGCCAATCATTAGCGGACTGGAGTTCCGCTGTGGCGACCCCTAACCGGGAAAAGCCGAAAGACAACAACACAGAAAGCTAACACAGACCTGAGAATTTACCAAAGAAATTTCTGAAGTGTGTGTAATTAGTTTAATGTGCCACTAGAGAACATTGGTTCACTACCAATATAAAATGCATCTTTGACCTCTTTCCAATAACATAACAGATATTTAAATACTTATTTGTTATTCTGCTTTGGATTATCAACCTTCCTAAAAAATTCTCCTTTTAAACAATGCTGTAATTGAATTCAATACAAATTTTCCAAATATCCTAAATAGCCTTATACCTCCTGGAAGCAAGAGACTGAAAACAAATAATGCAATTTGGCTATCCAAACATAGTAGAATGCTAATGCAGGATAAAGAAAAATCATGGAAAGAACGGCAATAATATAAAACACCTCAATATCTTGAAAACCTCAAAACACTTTTTTCAATAGTACTAAAAACTAAATAACTTTAAACAAAAAACTATACTATAATAATTTTCAGAAAAATACTAAACATAACCCTAAACAAATCTGGACATACATTAAAGAAATCTTGCATCTCATCCAAAAATTCAACCCAAACACCTCTCCCAATAATTCACTACTCAAAACTGCAATACAATTCAACTCTCATTTTATAAATATAGCATCTCTAACCAAGGATCCCTCAGCATCTAATCCCAACCCTGCCCAACAACCACATATCACCACATCCACTTTAACCTTCAAACTCGTGTCCACATCCTATATAAAACTACTCAAACTTAAAACTTAAACTGTGGTCTTGTTCAGGTGATGACCTTCCAAGCGAGTACCTAAAAACAACAGCCAATAGCATTGTCTGTCCTGTCTCAGTCCTTACAAATAGGTCAATATAGGAATCCCATGTTCCCTCACTCTGGAAAAAGTCACACATTATTCCCTTTGCAGAAAGGAGGGAATTTAACACTACAGCAATCTTACCTCCCCTTGCCAAAATGCTTGAAAAATGTATTAAAAAACAACTGCTAGAGCAGCTAGACTATCTCCTGCAAGAGGAACTCAAATCTCCTACACAACATGGCTTCCAACCTTCCCACAGCACTAGCACTACTCTTCTAACCTATAGAAATACTGTCAATACAGCTAGAGACAATGGCAAACTAATCTCTTCCTTATTTCTAGACTCATCTAAAAGCCATCAACACAGTCTGTCACAGCAAACTTCTTCAAAAGTCCTAACTAGGTCTCTCTCAGCCCACCATTCTGTGGTTCAAAAGCTACCTGTCCAACAGGTATCACAGGATCATAGGAGGTTACTAGGCTAATAGCTGCAAGGCCCTTACAAGCTTAGCCAAGTTCAACCAGTGTATTGAAGGTTGCCTGATTCAAGCAGACACTAAAATCAGCACCTACTGCCCCTGTCCAAGAGAGACACAGGTGGAACCTCCGGGGTGAAATTTCAGTTACTCGTCCAAACTGCACTTAAATAGGGCCATCAAGGAGCTTTTTTTAATATGAATAGGAAGCTTGTTCCAAAGGTGAGGCAACCTCTGTGAGACAAATCTCTCTCTCGCCAGCAAGATCTGTTGATGTCATATACCAGGTTAAGGTCCTCTGGGTGAGACACCGGTTTGCCATTTGACTTACGAATGTGCAGCATTCCCATCAGAGATTGCTCTATATACAAGGCACAGGTTGCCTCTGACCAGTCTGTACAACAAAGAGTAAAGTGACAATGATTTCAGTCTGTCTGCATAAGACAGATCTTGAAGTCCCTACATTTTCTTTGCAAGGAGCCTTTGTGGTCTCTCCAATTGCTGCAGGTGTTTGGAAAGGAACATACCTAAGGGAGTGTTGTACTCTATTACTGGCCTGATAACGGAAGAGTACAGGGGGGTTATAACCTCTTTTCTTCTGGAGGAAATGCCCTTACTTATGAGATGAGCAATATAAAATGCCATTCTTGCCACTGTAGACACGGTGATCGAAGTTAAGGTTGCTGTCAACCTGTCTGCCCAGATTTCTCACCACTGACTGTGTGCTTAGGGTATTGCTATTGATGTGGTAGATTGCAGGATCACCCGTGCCGAAGGGGATGATCATGCATTTTTTTAATACTTTGGTACCAGTCATTAGTCTGCATAAGACTTTCTTGCAGGATATTGACATCACCAGGGATTTCAATAATTGCTCACATTTTGCAGTCATCAGCAAACTTTGTCAGCCACAGTCCTTTAGTTTTAGCTTGTACTTTGGAGAAGTAGATTCCGAACAGTAGGGGTCTCGGAACCGATCCCTGTGGAACACCAGTGATTACAGTTCCGCTGGAGGAGGCACAGTCCCTTTATTTTGACTGTATGAGTTCTATCAATCAGCCAGTTTGCAAACCACCTGACAATATATGGGTTGATACCCGGGTGGGTGAGTTTATCAATGATGCCTGAGTGGGGGATTGTGCCAAAGACCTTGGCTAAGTCTAGGTAGGCCGTATGCACAGATTTATCCTTGTCTGGAGCTTTGGTGACTGTCTTGAACAAGTCCATCAAGTTTAACAGACACAATCTCCCCTTGACAAAGCCAAACTGGGAGAGGTTGAGCATTTGGAGATTTCCTACATCTTTGTTAACAAGGTCCATGATGACTTGCTCCATGGCCTTGCAGATAATGCTGGTCAGGCTAATGGGTCTATAGTTCCCAGAGTACATGGATGCACCCCCTTTGCGCAAATGGATGATGGTAGCAGTTTTCCAATCCACTGGGACAAAGCCAGTGCTTAGGTGGAGACTGAAAAGCGGACTCACTGGTGATGCTAACTCCTGTTTTAACCACGTGTAGAACACAGCCTGGGATGGTTGGTTCCATGCAGGCTGTTTCAGGCCTAGGAGAGGGCATTTAAGGCCTGCTCCTCAGAGATACTAGGCGGGGGACATGTGCTAGGAATGCTTTGGAGTTTAAGTGGTGGGGACAGGGGAGCGAAGTTTTCAGTGAACCTGTCAGCCAGCAGGTATATTACATCCACACGTTATATATATGAAGTACCATTAAGTACGAGTTCAGTGGAAATCTGGGCCTTACCTTTGAGGTTATGGATATAACTACCGAATGCCTTGTGGTTATCTTTAGTTAGGGAAGCTAATTTGGATTCGTAGTTAGCTTTGGAGGACTTCACTAGGAATCTTTTTTGCTTGTTTAAGTTGAAGAGGGAGTGTTTCCAGTTTTGAGACCACTCCTTCCTTCTTTTGGACAGCAATTTCTTTCTCCTATTATACAGCCTATTAATGGCAGTTGTCCACCAGGCAGGTTTGTTTTTCCTTGAAGATCTTGCTTTGGTTCTATTAGGCATGGCAGAATCAATATTCAAAGGATATCGACACCTCCAGGCTAGTTGCTCAACATAATGCATCCCAAATTATTCAAGTACAATTAAAACTGGGCAGGACTGCAATCCAGGTTGTAGCCTGTTACAGACCCCCTGCCATGCCCCAAGACGCTCACGCCACATTTCTTGACATACTAGATAATATTAAGGTACAGCCCAAGACCCTAATAATGGGAGATTTCAACTACCCCACCATCAACTTGGAAAACTACTCATAGACTAACTCTTTTGTCTGTTTTCTGGAATTCATAAATTCCAACCCCCTGAATCAGCTTGCCCATATCCCCACCATGGGCAGCAATATCCTAGACCTGGTCATTACCAATATGGGTAAATTAATGCTCCACTCCAGTGGTCAACTCCTCACTGGTCAGATCTGACCACAAGCTAATCACCCTAGACATCTATATCCCACCCCCACCCACCATTAAGGAAACCACCATAAATAATTCTCCAAATTCAACTTCATGCTGCTTAAGACAGAAGTGGCTAACTTCACAACATCCATACAAAGCAGAAAATAGAGGCACGACTGCTGAATCCTATACAAATGCACTGTATAAGCACATATACGAGTGCATGGACCATGCCATCATCAAGAGAACCAAGACGCTATCCTCCAAAACAAGGAAGCCAATCTGGTGGTCCCCTGCCATAAACAAACTCTACAACAGAAGGAAGAAGCTGTTGCAAAAAGAGAAAAATCCCATGATTGGAGGAACTCCTTGTCAGCCTCAGTAAGAAGCAGAGATCCCTCATAAAATCCTCCAAAGCAAGTTACGAAAATAAAATCGCCACTGATTCTAAAGACAACCACAAAGCATTCTACAGCTGTCAGCAATGTCAATGGCAACACTCAGATCTGCTCAGAGCTACAGCACAAACGCACTAGATTTACAGAACTGATATTGCCAACATCCTGGCAGACAGGTTCAGTGCAAACTTTACCTACCCCCCCCCCCTCCAAAGGGCCCATCTCCATCCCAGAAGAATGCAAAGCCCCTGTAATCACGGACACGTAAGTAAAGACTGCACTCTCCAAAGCTAAGAACGCAGCATCCATGGGTTCAGACAACATCTCAGGCTGTGTTCTGCACGAACTACAGAACAAACTGGCACCCCGCCTAAGTGCCATGTTCAACCATAGCCTCACTTCAGGCTTTGTGCCTACTGAATGGTGCACAGCGATGGTTATCCCACTCCACAAAGGGGGTGCCACCACGGAGCCTGGAAACTACCTCCCCATTAGCCTGATGAGCCTAGTCTGCAAGGCCATGGAACGCATCATCCTGGAGCTTATAAATAAAGTTACTGGCAACCTCCAAACTCTGGACCTCACTCAGTTTGGATTTGTAAAAGGTAGATCATGCCTCCTAAACCTGATTGACTTCTTTGAAGCAGTCACCAGAGCCATGGACGAGGGTAAGGTGGTGCACACAGCCTATCTTGACCTCGCCAAGGCTTTCGACACTATCCCCAACTCTGGTATTATAGATAAACTCGCTAGACTGGGCATAAATCCCTATGTCACAAGATGGGTGGCCAACTGGCTCACTGACAGAACCCACACAGTGAAAGTAGCTGACTCCAAATCAGACTTCAGACCAGTGACAAGTGGAGTACCACAGGATTCGGTCCTGGGTCCTCTCCTTTTCGGTATCTACTTCTCAGAAGTCCAGGCTAATACACAGCTGGTCTCTGTCTGATGAAGTTTGCAGATGACTGCAAACTAGGAGCCATAATAGAATCACCTAAGGATGTGGATATTTTAGAGAGAGGCCTCACTGAGACTGATGCTTGGTGTCAAAATCATGGCCTCAATGCCAAGAAGTGCATTGTCATCCTCTTTGGGAGAAACACCGTACCCATGAACTGCCACATAGGCAGGAGCCTACTAAACACTGAAAGTGTGATAAGAGACCTTGGGATACAGGTGGAAAGTAGTCTCTCCTTTGATAATCACGTCACCACAGTAGTCGGCAAATCGTTCTACATGGCACAACTCATCACTATCAGACCCATTATAGAGTACAACATCCCATTTGACATGTACCTCGCAAGACCTCTACAACTAGAAAGGCCACAAAAATACCTCACTAAGAGGATTACCGGCCTCAAACAGATGCCATATGCAGATTGTCTCAAAAAAGACGATCTCTGACTAACATACAAAGCCATGTCAAACCCAGATCTGATGGACATGCTACACTTAAAGAAATCCCAATCTCTCTGAGCCACATGCTCCAGGGACCTAAACCTTGTCACCACAATAAAAAGAACATGCTGGAGTGAGATTCCTGTCCCAGAGAATTCCCATGCCCAGGATAACACTAACCATTCATGTCAAACAAAGCTCCTCATTAGCCCTCTAAGAAAAATCTTGACAACTGGATGGGAAACAGGAAATTCTCCCTGGGGATCACTCCTGTGGCTCTGCTTGACAGGGGCACAGGAAAATAATTTTCTTGGGTGGCGAAAGCCAGGGAACCTTTTTGACTAGGCTTATATAGGATCTAGGGCCGATAGTCTAGTACTTACCTATGAACCTGATACAATTGTACAGGTGCTTGTATAAAGCAATGGTGCACAACTCGACATAGTTGTCTGTTCTATCAGTGGGAGGAGAGGCTATGAAGCTATTTATGCTGTCACGTAAGAGGTTCTAATTGGCCTTGCAGAAGTTTTTTTTTTTAGTCTAGCTGTTGCTAAGGGGGTCTTGTGTTACAGTTATTTCTAAAGAGTCTGATTTGTGGTCAGATTTAACCAGGGATGGCCACACACTGGGGAGGGTTGCAGCTGTCCCATGTTGGTGAGCACCAGGTCCAGGATGTTTGAGCCCCTTGTGGATGCGTCAACCAGCTGATCCACGGCATTAGAGTTAACGTTGGGTGATTTAGAATACACAATTTACCCATTCTATGGATGGGTAATTAAAGTCACCCAAAACCAGGGTGTTTGGTTGCATCTCGACTGACAAGTATATCCAAATAGGCTGAGTGGATGTCCTGATTTATGGAGGAGGTCCTATAGCTGCCAATGACATTAAGAGGGGTCTAACCTACAGTCAATTGCACCTGACATAATTCAAGGGAATCATGCTGTTTAACCAATCTAGAAGTGTTTTTATCTTTAATGAATAGAGATACACCACCTCCTTTAGTTCTCATACATTCAGGTTTGTTTTTTGAATGTGTGGAAGGAAATGTAACTTGGTCTCCGCAGCCTTAAACCAGGTCTCAGTGACTGCACAAATGTCAGCATCTTCCAAGGTGAGGACTGCTTCCAGTGAGTGCAGTTTCTGGTTTAGACTCCTAGCATTTAGCAGCATAACCATGAGGTTGTTTTAGAGGGTATTTTTACATCGGGAATTTTGTTCTTATGACATTGCCTAAAAAAGGCACTATGGGGATGGCAAGAGCCTTAGCCAGTAACAAAATTCCAGGGGTAACAGATGAAGACCATTTCTGGCAAAGCATGGAGGTCTGTTGACCATGTCATCCGAGGCTGACAGATACTGGATCTCCTTTGAATGACACCAGAAACTAAGCCAATTGTTGAAGTCAATCATTTTTGTTTGTATTGAAGTATCATCCTAGGCAAATGTAAAATGCTGCTTAAGGCTAGGGACATATCAGTCGATAAAATGGCATGCCACGCTCTCTCCTTACCTGCCATTCACCACTGGTGTACCACAAGGCTCTATCCTTGGTCCTCTTCTCTAACATTTTCAACAACACCTTCTACACTTCCACACAAAAGGCTACCCTAATACAATACGTGGATGACTGCACCCTCATTTGCACATTTGACAACATGGTACACCTCCAAAAAATTACTCAGGAAGCTTTAACAGCCACGAAAATATTGCTTAATAACTCAACACATGATGACCACCAAAAAAGACCAAACTACTACTTTTTCCCCAAATCCCACTAACAAACATTCTACACAGCTATGCTCTTCAGCCAGTCACTACAATCCAGTGACCAAAATCTCCTGTTGGTCTACAAACCTTGCAAATCTGCTTGGCGTTGTCTGTATTTACACTGGGTTGCTAAGAACTGGAACCCCCTACCTGTATCCATTTGGTCCATACCCTCCCTCCCTCTCATCTTTCAAAACCACTCTGAAAGACTTCCTAGATAAAATACGGCTCTGTTCTTAATCAAAACCAGTATAAACTATATCCCAAAATGTGAACTACCTTTTCATTCCTTATATGTTCTTACTCTCCCTTCTTCACTTACTTCCTTACTGCTATCAAATTCTCTTCCCTAACTCTCTCTCTAAATATACCATAGGTTGGTACTAGGCTGGTACTAGGCTATCGGCTCTAGGGCCTATACAAGCCTAGCCATAATAATTTCCTGGCTACTTCTTCCCACACTATTTACTTCCCTGGACCCCTATCTAGCAGGGCGACTGACGTGATCCCTGGGGTGAATTTCCTTCCTCCCATCCAATCATCAAGGTTCCTTTTGAAGACGGCCAAAGAGGTGCTCTGCTTGACATGTATGGGCAGTCTATTCCAGAGTCTGGGGAGTCTCTGGGTCAGGAACCTATCCCTCCAGCATGTTTTGTTTATTGTGATGACAAGGTTTATATGCCTGGAGTGTGTGGCTCTGAGGGATTGGGATTTCTTTAAGTGTAGCATGTCCAACAGCTCTGGGCTTGACATGGCCTTGTATGTTAAGCAGAGAGCGCCTCGGAGTAGACGATATGTGACCGAGTATAGCTGGAGTTTTTTAAGGCGGTCAGCATAGGGCATCTGCTTTAGGCCTGTGATTCTTTTAGTGTGGTATTTATGCGGCCTTTCCAATTGTTGCAGATGTCTTGAGAGGTACATACCAAATGGGGCGTTGTATTCTATAATGGGTCTAATGAGGGATGAGTACAGTGAGACAATGACCTCCTTTTTTCTGGATGAAAAACCCTTAGTGTTGAGGTGTGCCACATAGGATTTCCTGACTGTTGTGGTGATGTGGTTATTGAAGGTGAGACCACTGTCCAACTGTGTCCCTAAGTCTCTTATCACACTTTCAGTGTTTAGTGTACTGCCACCTAAGTGGTAATTCACCGGTACATGTTTTTTCCCAAAGGGTATAACTATACATTTCTTGGCATTGAGCCTGAGCCCATGGCTCTGGCACCAAGCATCTGTTTCTGTATGGCCCTTTTGTAGAGTATCAACATCATTTGGGGATTCAATAATGGCTCCCAGTTTGCAGTCATCTGCGAACTTTGTTAGCCAGAGTCCCTTAGTGTTCAGAGAAGTAGATGCCAAACAAGAGAGGTTCCAGGACTGAACCCTGAGGTACTCCACTTGTCACTTGTCTGGAGCTGGATTTGGAGTCAGCTACTTTTACAGTGTGGGTTCTGTCAGTAAGTCAGTTGGCAACCCATCGAGTGACGTAGGGATTAATGCCCAGCTTAGTAAGTTTATCTATGATTCCAAAGTGGGGGATGGTGTCAAAGGCCTTGGCGAGGTCCAGATAGGCTGTGTGGACTGCCTTACCCTCATCCACGGCTCTGGAGACTGATTCGAAGAACTCAATCAGGTTCAGGAGAAAAGATCGGCCCTTCACGAACCCAAATTGGGTAAGGTCCAGTGTTTTAAGGTTGCCAATGTCTTTGTTTAGAAGTTCCATGATAATATATTCCATGGCTTTGCAGATCAGGCTCGTCAGACTGATGGGGCGGTAGTTCCCCCCTTGTGGAGTGGGATAACTGTAGCTGTGCGCCACTCAGTGGGCATGAAGCCTGAGGTGAGGGTATGATTAAATATGACACTTAGGTGAGGTGCCAGTTCATTTTGTAGTTCATGTAGTACACAGCCCGGGACGTCATCTGGTCCCACAGATGCTGTATTCTTAGCTTTGGAGAGTGCGTTTTTTTACCTGTGTGGCCATTATTACCGGACTTTGGCAATCTTCTGGTATTGAGATGGGTCATTTAGGGGGTGAGAGGGGGGTGAAGTTGGCACTGAATCGATCTGCCAGGATATTGGCAATATCCTTGGGATTAGTATATTTACTGCCACTCTGTTGTAGCTCAGAGCAGATCTGAGCATTGCCATTTAGATTCTAGACATAGTTATAGAATGCCTTGTGACTGTCTTTGGAATCTTTGGCAATTTTATTTTCGTAACTAGCTTTGGAAGCCTGTTTTTTCTTCACTTCATATTGCAGTTCCTATTTGTATTAGATTAGCTGCCCTTAATTTCTCTGCAAACTGTCTAAAATTTCTTTAACTATTAAATGATTGTTATATACCTTGTATCGATTCTTAACCAATGTTTTTATATTATGTCAAATTTGTTATAATTATTTAAAGTGCAGATGTTTTTGTTTTATTTTTGAAAATTGTAAAATTATTGTTCTTAAAATGTTTTGTAATAATTTGAAGCTTTTCTCCCCGGGCTTGTGGTGAAAATGGACTTCTACCCAGTCAGTTTCCTAGTAATCAAATGCCAATAACTAAATTAAGTTCCCCTACATAGTGTTAAGTTCTCCAACAGCGCATTCTAGGCACAGATTTTCAAACACAAATGGATCAGTTCAGTAATTACCTTTTAGACAAGGTACTGGTCACCTAAAAGAAAAATAATAGAGTGACGGTTCCTGAAGCCTTTCTGAACTGTTCAAATTTTGCAACCTTGACATTTTTGTAATAAAGATTAAGTTCCTTTAAGTGACTTGTTTGCAGGGTACAAAAGACAGTACTGTATTTAAAAAAGATGGATTAGATAAGTATAAAGAAGAAAAATGATGTTATTGGGGTAACTAGACCTGCCCTTTAGAATAAAATGTGCTATGGTAGGCAAAAGCTGGTCAAAGTTTAAACTACTATCATTACCCCTAGTTCTTTAATAACTAAATGGGCAAAACATAAAACATTTAAACAAGGGGCACAGATTACATTATTTTTCTTATAAAGATATACAGGAAAAATGTAATATTAAAAATCTTAGGATGCCATGTTTTTACTGTGTTCCTAAGATTCATAAAAATATGAATAACCCACCAGGATGTCCCATAGTCTTGGCTAGTGGTAGTTTTTTGCAAAATTTAGCATGTTTTCTTCATGAATATTTACTACCCACAGTAAAGAAATTGCCATTGTATATTAGAGATGTGTTCGACTTGTTGGATAAAATAAGACGCAGAGAATGGGGACAACACAAGTACATCCTGGAAAAGATGTTGTTAGTTTCTATACCAAT